>NC_079190.1:3938897-4103897 GCF_029499605.1 Hyla sarda
TGTGAGATCTCAGGATATATATATATATATACATCATAGTGTGAGATCTCAGGATATATATATATATATACATCATAGTGTGAGACCTCAGGATATATATATATATATATCATAGTGTGAGACCTCAGGATATATATATATATACATCATAGTGTGAGACCTCAGGATATATATATATACATCATAGTGTGAGATCTCAGGATATATATATATACATCATAGTGTGAGACCTCAGGATAATATATATATATATATACATCATAGTGTGAGACCTCAGGATATAATATATACATCATAGTGTGAGATCTCAGGATATATATATATATACATCAATAGTGTGAGACCTCAGGATATATATACCGTATATACTCGAGTATAAGCCGACCCGAGTATAAGCCGAGACCCCTAATTTCAACCCAAAATCCCAGGAAAAGTTATTGACTCGAGTATAAGCCTAGGGTGGGAAATACCTCATCCCCCCCTGTCATCATCCAGACCCGTCATTAACATCCTCATCATCCCCTTGTCATCATCCCACACATCCCCCCTTCATCATCCCCTTGTCATCATCCCACACATCCCCTTATCATCCCACACATCCCCCCTTCATCATCCCCTTGTCATCATCCCACACATCCCCTTATCATCCCACACATCCCCCCCTTCATCATCCCCTTGTCATCATCCCACACATCCCCCCTTCATCATCCCCTTGTCATCATCCCACACATCCCCTTATCATCCCACACATCCCCCCTTCATCATCCCCTTGTCATCATCCCACACATCCCCTTATCCCACACATCCCCCCTTCATCATCCCCTTGTCATCATCCCACACATCCCCCCTTCATCATCCCCTTGTCATCATCCCACACATCCCCTTATCATCCCACACATCCCCCCTTCATCATCCCCTTGTCATCATCCCACACATCCCCCCTTCATCATCCCCTTGTCATCATCCCACACATCCCCCCTTCATCATCCCCTTATCATCCCACACATCCCCTTATCATCCCACACATCCCCCCTTCATCATCCCCCTTGTAATCATCCCACACCCCCCCCCCCTTCATCATCCCCACCCCCCTTCATCATCCCCACACCCCCCCCCCTTCATCATCCTCTTCTCATCATTCGCCCTCAGTGGTCTTCAACCTGCGGACCTCCAGAGGTTTCAAAACTACAACTCCCAGCAAGCCCGGGCAGCCATCGGCTGTCCGGGCTTGCTGGGAGTTGTAGTTTTGAAACCTCCGGAGGTCCGCAGGTTGAAGACCACTGCGGCCTTCAACATCATCCAGCCCCCTCTCACCCCCTTTAGTTCTGAGTACTCACCTCCGCTCGGCGCTGGTCCGGTCCTGCAGGGCTGTCCGGAGAGGAGGTGGTCCGGTGAGGAGGTGGTCCGGGCTGCTATCTTCACCGGGGGCGCCTCTTCTCCGCGCTTCCGGCCCGGAATAGAGCCGTTGCCTTGACAACGACGCATCTGCGTCGTTGTCAAGGCAACGTGACTATTCTGAGGCCGGGCCCGAAGCGCTTAGAAGAGGCGCCCCCGGTGAAGATAGCAGCCCGGACCACCTCCTCACCGGACCACCTCCTTACCGGACAGCCCTGCAGGACCGGACCAGCGCCGAGCGGAGGTGAGTACTCAGAACTAAAGGGGGTGAGAGGGGGCTGGATGATGTTGAAGGCCGCAGTGGTCTTCAACCTGCGGACCTCCGGAGGTTTCAAAACTACAACTCCCAGCAAGCCCGGACAGCCGATGGCTGCCCTGGCTTGCTGGGAGTTGTAGTTTTGAAACCTCTGGAAGTCCGCAGGTTGAAGACCACTGCGGGTGGGGGAGTTCACTCGAGTATAAGCCGAGGGGGGTGTTTTCAGCACGAAAAATCGTGCTGAAAAACTCGGCTTATACTCGAGTATATACGGTATATACATCATAGTGTGAGACCTCAGGATATATATATATACATCATAGTGTGAGACCTCAGGATATATATATATATACATCATAGTGTGAGATCTCAGGATATATATATATACATCATAGTGTGAGACCTCAGGATATATATATATATACATCATAGTGTGAGACCTCAGGATATATATATATACATCATAGTGTGAGACCTCAGGATATATATATATATACATCATAGTGTGAGACCTCAGGATATATATATATATATACATCATAGTGTGAGACCTCAGGATATATATATATACATCATAGTGTGAGACCTCAGGATATATATATATACATCATAGTGTGAGACCTCAGGATATATATATATACATCATAGTGTGAGACCTCAGGATATATATATATATACATCATAGTGTGAGACCTCAGGATATATATATATATATACATCATAGTGTGAGACCTCAGGATATATATATATACATCATAGTGTGAGATCTCAGGATATATATATATACATCATAGTGTGAGACCTCAGGATATATATATATATATATATATACATCATAGTGTGAGATCTCAGGATATATATATACACATCATAGTGTGAGACCTCAGGATATATATATATATATACATCATAGTGTGAGACCTCAGGATATATATATATATACATCATAGTGTGAGACCTCAGGATATATATATATATACATCATAGTGTGAGACCTCAGGATATATATATATATACATCATAGTGTGAGACCTCAGGATATATATATATATATATATACTTCATAGTGTGAGACCTCAGGATATATATATATACATCATAGTGTGAGATCTCAGGATATATATATATACATCATAGTGTGAGATCTCAGGATATATATATATATACATCATAGTGTGAGACCTCAGGATATATATATATATACACATCATAGTGTGAGACCTCAGGATATATATATACATCATAGTGTGAGACCTCAGGATATATATATATACATCATAGTGTGAGATCTCAGGATATATATATACACATCATAGTGTGAGACCTCAGGATATATATATATACATCATAGTGTGAGACCTCAGGATATATATATATATACATCATAGTGTGAGACCTCAGGATATATATATATATATACATCATAGTGTGAGACCTCAGGATATATATATATATACATCATAGTGTGAGACCTCAGGATATATATATATATACATCATAGTGTGAGACCTCAGGATATATATATATATACATCATAGTGTGAGACCTCAGGATATATATATATATATATATACTTCATAGTGTGAGACCTCAGGATATATATATACATCATAGTGTGAGATCTCAGGATATATATATACATCATAGTGTGAGATCTCAGGATATATATATATACACATCATAGTGTGAGACCTCAGGATATATATATATATACACATCATAGTGTGAGACCTCAGGATATATATATATACATCATAGTGTGAGACCTCAGGATATATATATATATATACATCATAGTGTGAGACCTCAGGATATATATATATACATCATAGTGTGAGATCTCAGGATATATATATATACACATCATAGTGTGAGACCTCAGGATATATATATATACATCATAGTGTGAGACCTCAGGATATATATATATACATCATAGTGTGAGACCTCAGGATATATATATATATATATATATATATATACATCATAGTGTGAGACCTCAGGATATATATATATATATATACATCATAGTGTGAGATCTCAGTATATATATATATATATACATCATAGTGTGAGACCTCAGGATATTTATATATATACATCATAGTGTGAGATCTCAGGATATATATATATATACATCATAGTGTGAGATCTCAGGATATATATATACACATCATAGTGTGAGACCTCAGGATATATATATATATACACATCATAGTGTGAGACCTCAGGATATATATATATATACATCATAGTGTGAGATCTCAGGATATATATATATATACATCATAGTGTGAGACCTCAGGATATATATATATATATACATCATAGTGTGAGACCTCAGGATATATATATATACATCATAGTGTGAGATCTCAGGATATATATATATACATCATAGTGTGAGACCTCAGGATATATATATATACATCATAGTGTGAGACCTCAGGATATATATATATACATCATAGTGTGAGACCTCAGGATATATATATATATACATCATAGTGTGAGACCTCAGGATATATATATATATATATATACATCATAGTGTGAGACCTCAGGATATATATATATATACATCATAGTGTGAGACCTCAGGATATATATATATATATATATATACATCATAGTGTGAGACCTCAGGATATATATATATATATACATCATAGTGTGAGATCTCAGGATATATATATATATATATATACATCATAGTGTGAGACCTCAGGATATATATATATATATACATCATAGTGTGAGACCTCAGGATATATATATATACATCATAGTGTGAGACCTCAGGATATATATATATATAACATCATAGTGTGAGACCTCAGGATATATATATATATATATATACATCATAGTGTGAGACCTCAGGATATATATATATATACATCATAGTGTGAGACATCAGGATATATATATATACATCATAGTGTGAGACCTCAGGATATATATATATATATATATATATATACATCATAGTGTGAGATCTCAGGATATATATATATACATCATAGTGTGAGACCTCAGGATATATATATATACATCATAGTGTGAGATCTCAGGATATATATATATATACATCATAGTGTGAGACCTCAGGATATATATATATACATCATAGTGTGAGACCTCAGGATATATATATATATATATATACACATCATAGTGTGAGACCTCAGGATATATATATATACATCATAGTGTGAGATCTCAGGATATATATATATATACATCATAGTGTGAGACCTCAGGATATATATATATATATATATATACATCATAGTGTGAGACCTCAGGATATATATATATATATACATCATAGTGTGAGACCTCAGGATATATATATATATATACATCATAGTGTGAGACCTCAGGATATATATATATATATACATCATAGTGTGAGACCTCAGGATATATATATATATACATCATAGTGTGAGACCTCAGGATATATATATATACATCATAGTGTGAGACCTCAGGATATATATATATATACATCATAGTGTGAGACCTCAGGATATATATATATACATCATAGTGTGAGACCTCAGGATACATATATATATATATACATCATAGTGTGAGACCTCAGGATATATATATATATATATACATCATAGTGTGAGACCTCAGGATATATATATATATACATCATAGTGTGAGACCTCAGGATATATATATATACATCATAGTGTTTCCTCATATAAGGCGGCTATGGTAATAAATGGATGCTGGGTGTAGTAGTCCTCCAGTGTAAGGGAAGTTATATATACAGCAATACAAGGGTTAATAATGTCCCGAAGAGGAAATATGTCCCCAGCTCAGATGTGACAGCAGGGGGCAGCACCTTATGTGTGAGCGGGCGCTGGAGGGTTAATGTGGAGAAGATTTCTGGTGAATATATAAGATGATTCTGTCCCCGTCCTTGTTCTCCTTCTGCAGGTTCTGGACTCTCACAGATAAAGGTGATGGAGGAGGAGAGAGACATCATGGCTGCCAGGATACTAGACCTCACCCTAGAGATCATCCACCTGATCACCGGAGAGGTGAGAGGTCACATGACTTCTGATCCTATAGATAATACAGGTAGATGACCGGAGAGGTGAGAGGTCACATGACGTCTGATCCTATATATAATACAGGTAGATGACCAGAGAGGTGAGAGGTCACATGACGTCTGATCCTATAGATAATACAGGTAGATGACTGGAGAGGTCAGAGGTCACATGACGTCTGATCCTATAGATAATACAGGTAGATGACCAGAGAGGTGAGAGGTCACATGACGTCTGATCCTATAGATAATACAGGTAGATGACCGGAGAGGTGAGAGGTCACATGACGTCTGATCCTATAGATAATACAGGTAGATGACCGGAGAGGTGAGAGGTCACATGACGTCTGATCCTATAGATAATACAGGTAGATGACCAGAGAGGTGAGAGGTCACATGACGTCTGATCCTATAGATAATACAGGTAGATGACCGGAGAGGTGAGAGGTCACATGACGTCTGATCCTATAGATAATACAGGTAGATGACCGGAGAGGTGAGAGGTCACATGACGTCTGATCCTATAGATAATACAGGTAGATGACCGGAGAGGTGAGAGGTCACATGACGTCTGATCCTATAGATAATACAGGTAGATGACTGGAGAGGTGAGAGGTCACATGACATCTGATCCTATAGATAATACAGGTAGATGACTGGAGAGGTGAGAGGTCACATGACGTCTGATCCTATAGATAATACAGGTAGATGACTGGAGAGGTGAGAGGTCACATGACATCTGATCCTATAGATAATACAGGTAGATGACCGGAGAGGTGAGAGGTCACATGACGTCTGATCCTATAGATAATACAGGTAGATGACTGGAGAGGTGAGACGTCACATGACGTCTGATCCTATAGATAATACAGGTAGATGACTGGAGAGGTGAGAGGTCACATGACATCTGATCCTATAGATAATACAGGTAGATCACCGGAGAGGTGAGAGGTCACATGATGTCTGATCCTATAGATAATACAGGTAGATGACTGGAGAGGTGAGAGGTCACATGCATCTGATCCTATAGATAATACAGGTAGATGACCGGAGAGGTGAGAGGTCACATGACGTCTGATCCTATAGATAATACAGGTAGATGACTGAAGAGGTGAGAGGTCACATGATGTCTGATCCTATAGATAATACAGGTAGATCACCGGAGAGGTGAGAGGTCACATGATGTCTGATCCTATAGATAATACAGGTAGATGACTGGAGAGGTGAGAGGTCACATGACGTCTGATCCTATAGATAATACAGGTAGATGACCGGAGAGGTGAGAGGTCACATGACGTCTGATCCTATAGATAATACAGGTAGATGACCGGAGAGGTGAGAGGTCACATGACGTCTGATCCTATAGATAATACAGGTAGATGACCAGAGAGGTGAGAGGTCACATGACGTCTGATCCTATAGATAATACAGGTAGATGACCGGAGAGGTGAGAGGTCACATGACGTCTGATCCTATAGATAATACAGGTAGATGACCGGAGAGGTGAGAGGTCACATGACGTCTGATCCTATAGATAATACAGGTAGATGACTGGAGAGGTGAGAGGTCACATGACGTCTGATCCTATAGATAATACAGGTAGATGACCGGAGAGGTGAGAGGTCACATGACGTCTGATCCTATAGATAATACAGGTAGATGACCAGAGAGGTGAGAGGTCACATGACGTCTGATCCTATAGATAATACAGGTAGATGACCGGAGAGGTAAGAGGTCACATGACGTCTGATCCTATAGATAATACAGGTAGATGACTGGAGAGGTGAGAGGTCACATGACGTCTGATCCTATAGATAATACAGGTAGATGACCGGAGAGGTGAGAGGTCACATGACGTCTGATCCTATAGATAATACAGGTAGATGACCGGAGAGGTGAGAGGTCACATGACGTCTGATCCTATAGATAATACAGGTAGATGACCGGAGAGGTGAGAGGTCACATGACGTCTGATCCTATAGATAATACAGGTAGATGACTGGAGAGGTGAGAGGTCACATGACATCTGATCCTATAGATAATACAGGTAGATGACTGGAGAGGTGAGAGGTCACATGACGTCTGATCCTATAGATAATACAGGTAGATGACTGGAGAGGTGAGAGGTCACATGACATCTGATCCTATAGATAATACAGGTAGATGACCGGAGAGGTGAGAGGTCACATGACGTCTGATCCTATAGATAATACAGGTAGATGACTGGAGAGGTGAGAGGTCACATGACGTCTGATCCTATAGATAATACAGGTAGATGACTGGAGAGGTGAGAGGTCACATGATGTCTGATCCTATAGATAATACAGGTAGATGACTGGAGAGGTGAGAGGTCACATGCATCTGATCCTATAGATAATACAGGTAGATGACCGGAGAGGTGAGAGGTCACATGACGTCTGATCCTATAGATAATACAGGTAGATGACTGAAGAGGTGAGAGGTCACATGATGTCTGATCCTATAGATAATACAGGTAGATCACCGGAGAGGTGAGAGGTCACATGATGTCTGATCCTATAGATAATACAGGTAGATGACTGGAGAGGTGAGAGGTCACATGACGTCTGATCCTATAGATAATACAGGTAGATGACCGGAGAGGTGAGAGGTCACATGACGTCTGATCCTATAGATAATACAGGTAGATGACCGGAGAGGTGAGAGGTCACATGACGTCTGATCCTATAGATAATACAGGTAGATGACTGGAGAGGTGAGAGGTCACATGACGTCTGATCCTATAGATAATACAGGTAGATGACTGGAGAGGTGAGAGGTCACATGATGTCTGATCCTATAGATAATACAGGTGGATGACTGGAGAGGTGAGAGGTCACATGACGTCTGATCCTATAGATAATACAGGTAGATGACCGGAGAGGTGAGAGGTCACATGACGTCTGATCCTATAGATAATACAGGTAGATGACTGGAGAGGTGAGAGGTCACATGACGTCTGATCCTATAGATAATACAGGTAGATGACTGGAGAGGTCAGAGGTCACATGACGTCTGATCCTATAGATAATACAGGTAGATGACCGGAGAGGTCAGAGGTCACATGACGTCTGATCCTATAGATAATACAGGTAGATGACCGGAGAGGTGAGAGGTCACATGACGTCTGATCCTATAGATAATACAGGTAGATGACCGGAGAGGTGAGAGGTCACATGACGTCTGATCCTATAGATAATACAGGTAGATGACCGGAGAGGTGAGAGGTCACATGACGTCTGATCCTATAGATAATACAGGTAGATGACTGGAGAGGTGAGAGGTCACATGACGTCTGATCCTATATATATTACAGGTAGATGACCGGAGAGGTGAGAGGTCACATGATGTCTGATCCTATAGATAATACAGGTAGATGACTGGAGAGGTGAGAGGTCACATGACGTCTGATCCTATAGATAATACAGGTAGATGACCGGAGAGGTGAGAGGTCACATGACATCTGATCCTATAGATAATACAGGTAAATGACCGGAGAGGTGAGAGGTCACATGACGTCTGATCCTATAGATAATACAGGTAGATGACTGGAGAGGTGAGAGGTCACATGATGTCTGATCCTATAGATAATACAGGTAGATCACCGGAGAGGTGAGAGGTCACATGACGTCTGATCCTATAGATAATACAGGTAAATGACCGGAGAGGTGAGAGGTCACATGACGTCTGATCCTATAGATAATACAAGTAGATGACTGGAGAGGTGAGAGGTCACATGACGTCTGATCCTATAGATAATACAGGTAGATGACCGGAGAGGTGAGAGGTCACATGACGTCTGATCCTATAGATAATACAGGTAGATGACCGGAGAGGTGAGAGGTCACATGACGTCTGATCCTATAGATAATACAGGTAGATGACCGGAGAGGTGAGAGGTCACATGACGTCTGATCCTGTAGATAATACAGGTAGATGACTGGAGAGGTGAGAGGTCACATGACGTCTGATCCTATAGATAATAAAGGTAGATGACTGGAGAGGTGAGAGGTCACATGATGTCTGATCCTATAGATAATACAGGTAGATGACCGGAGAGGTGAGAGGTCACATGACGTCTGATCCTATAGATAATACAGGTAGATGACTGGAGAGGTGAGAGGTCACATGACGTCTGATCCTATAGATAATACAGGTAGATGACCGGAGAGGTGAGAGGTCACATGACGTCTGATCCTATAGATAATACAGGTAGATGACTGGAGAGGTGAGAGGTCACATGACGTCTGATCCTATATATAATACAGGTAGATGACCGGAGAGGTGAGAGGTCACATGATGTCTGATCCTATAGATAATACAGGTAGATGACTGGAGAGGTGAGAGGTCACATGACGTCTGATCCTATAGATAATACAGGTAGATGACCGGAGAGGTGAGAGGTCACATGACATCTGATCCTATAGATAATACAGGTAAATGACCGGAGAGGTGAGAGGTCACATGACGTCTGATCCTATAGATAATACAGGTAGATGACTGGAGAGGTGAGAGGTCACATGATGTCTGATCCTATAGATAATACAGGTAGATCACCGGAGAGGTCACATGACGTCTGATCCTATAGATAATACAGGTAAATGACCGGAGAGGTGAGAGGTCACATGACGTCTGATCCTATAGATAATACAGGTAGATGACTGGAGAGGTGAGAGGTCACATGACGTCTGATCCTATAGATAATACAGGTAGATGACTGGAGAGGTGAGAGGTCACATGACGTCTGATCCTATAGATAATACAGGTTGATGACTGGAGAGGTGAGAGGTCACATGACGTCTGATCCTATAGATAATACAGGTAGATGACTGGAGAGGTGAGAGGTCACATGACGTCTGATCCTATAGATAATAAAGGTAGATGACTGGAGAGGTGAGAGGTCACATGATGTCTGATCCTATAGATAATACAGGTAGATGACTGGAGAGGTGAGAGGTCACATGCATCTGATCCTATAGATAATACAGGTAGATGACTGGAGAGGTGAGAGGTCACATGACGTCTGATCCTATAGATAATACAGGTAGATGACTGAAGAGGTGAGAGGTCACATGATGTCTGATCCTATAGATAATACAGGTAGTTGACTGGAGAGGTGAGAGGTCACATGAACGTCTGATCCTATAGATAATACAGGTAGATGACTGGAGAGGTGAGAGGTCACATGACGTCTGATCTTATAGATAATACAGGTAGATGACTGGAGAGGTGAGAGGTCACATAACGTCTGATCCTATAGATAATACAGGTAGATGACCGGAGAGGTGAGAGGTCACATGACATCTGATCCTATAGATAATACAGGTAGATGACTGGAGAGGTGAGAGGTCACATGACGTCTGATCCTATAGATAATACAGGTAGATGACTGGAGAGGTGAGAGGTCACATGACGTCTGATCCTATAGATAATACAGGTAGATGACCGGAGAGGTGAGAGGTCACATGACATCTGATCCTATAGATAATACAGGTAGATGACTGGAGAGGTGAGAGGTCACATGACATCTGATCCTATAGATAATACAGGTAGATGACTGGAGAGGTCACATGACGTCTGATCCTATAGATAATACAGGTAGATGACTGGAGAGGTGAGAGGTCACATGACGTCTGATCCTATGGAGAATACAGGTAGATGACTGGAGAGGGGAGAGGTCACATGACGTCTGATCCTGTAGATAATACAGGTAGATGACTGGAGAGGTGAGAGGTCACATGAACGTCTGATCCTATAGATAATACAGGTAGATGACTGGAGAGGTGAGAGGTCACATGACGTCTGATCTTATAGATAATACAGGTAGATGACTGGAGAGGTGAGAGGTCACATAACGTCTGATCCTATAGATAATACAGGTAGATGACTGAAGAGGTGAGAGGTCACATGACGTCTGATCCTATAGATAATACAGGTAGATGACTGGAGAGGTGAGAGGTCACATGACATCTGATCCTATAGATAATACAGGTAGATGACCGGAGAGGTGAGAGGTCACATGACGTCTGATCCTATAGATAATACAGGTAGATGACTGGAGAGGTGAGAGGTCACATGACGTCTGATCTTATAGATAATACAGGTAGATGACTGGAGAGGTGAGAGGTCACATGACATCTGATCCTATAGATAATACAGGTAGATGACCGGAGAGGTGAGAGGTCACATGACGTCTGATCCTATAGATAATACAGGTAGATGACTGGAGAGGTCACATGACGTCTGATCCTATAGATAATACAGGTAGATGACCGGAGAGGTGAGAGGTCACATGACATCTGATCCTATAGATAATACAGGTAGATGACTGGAGAGGTGAGAGGTCACATGACATCTGATCCTATAGATAATACAGGTAGATGACCGGAGAGGTGAGAGGTCACATGACGTCTGATCCTATAGATAATACAGGTAGATGACTGGAGAGGTGAGAGGTCACATGACGTCTGATCCTATAGATAATACAGGTAGATGACCGGAGAGGTGAGAGGTCACATGACATCTGATCCTATAGATAATACAGGTAGATGACTGGAGAGGTGAGAGGTCACATGACATCTGATCCTATAGATAATACAGGTAGATGACTGGAGAGGTGAGAGGTCACATGACGTCTGATCCTATAAATAATACAGGTAGATGACTGGAGAGGTGAGAGGTCACATGACGTCTGATCCTATAGATAATACAGGTAGATGACTGGAGAGGTGAGAGATCACATGATGTCTGATCCTATAGATAATACAGGTAGATGACCGGAGAGGTGAGAGGTCACATGACGTCTGATCCTATAGATAATACAGGTAGATGACCGGAGAGGTGAGAGGTCACATGATGTCTGATCCTATAGATAATACAGGTAGATGACTGGAGAGGTGAGAGGTCACATGACGTCTGATCCTATAGATAATACAGGTAGATGAGAGGTGAGAGGTCACATGACATCTGATCCTATAGATAATACAGGTAGATGACCGGAGAGGTAAGAGGTCACATGACGTCTGATCCTATAGATAATACAGGTAGATGACTGGAGAGGTGAGAGGTCACATGACGTCTGATCCTATAGATAATACAGGTAGATGACTGGAGAGGTGAGAGGTCACATGACGTCTGATCCTATAGATAATACAGGTAGATGACTGGAGAGGTGAGAGGTCACATGATGTCTGATCCTATAGATAATACAGGTAGATGACTGGAGAGGTGAGAGGTCACATGACGTCTGATCCTATAGATAATACAGGTAGATGACTGGAGAGGTGAGAGGTCACATGACGTCTGATCCTATAGATAATACAGGTAGATGACCGGAGAGGTGAGAGGTCACATGACGTCTGATCCTATAGATAATACAGGTAGATGACCGGAGAGGTGAGAGGTCACATGACGTCTGATCCTATAGATAATACAGGTAGATGACTGGAGAGGTGAGAGGTCAAATGACGTCTGATCCTATAGATAATACAGGTAGATGACTGGAGAGGTGAGAGGTCACATGACGTCTGATCCTATAGATAATACAGGTAGATGACTGGAGAGGTGAGAGGTCACATGACGTCTGATCCTATAGATAATACAGGTAGATGACTGGAGAGGTGAGAGGTCACATGACGTCTGATCCTATAGATAATACAGGTAGATGACCGGAGAGGTGAGAGGTCACATGACGTCTGATCCTATAGGTAATACAGGTAGATGACTGGAGAGGTGAGAGGTCACATGACGTCTGATCCTATAGATAATACAGGTAGATGACTGGAGAGGTGAGAGGTCACATGACGTCTGATCCTATGGAGAATACAGGTAGATGACTGGAGAGGGGAGAGGTCACATGACGTCTGATCCTGTAGATAATACAGGTAGATGCCTGGAGAGGTGAGAGGTCACATGACGTCTGATCCTATAAAAAATACAGGTAGATGACTAGAGAGGTGAGAGGTCACATGACGTCTGATCCTATAGATAATACAGGTAGATGACTGGAGAGGTGAGAGGTCACATGACATCTGATCCTATAGATAATACAGGTAGATGACTGGAGAGGTGAGAGGTCACATGACGTCTGATCCTATAAATAATACAGGTAGATGACTGGAGAGGTGAGAGGTCACATGACGTCTGATCCTATAGATAATACAGGTAGATGACTGGAGAGGTGAGAGATCACATGATGTCTGATCCTATAGATAATACAGGTAGATGACCGGAGAGGTGAGAGGTCACATGACGTCTGATCCTATAGATAATACAGGTAGATGACCGGAGAGGTGAGAGGTCACATGATGTCTGATCCTATAGATAATACAGGTAGATGACTGGAGAGGTGAGAGGTCACATGACGTCTGATCCTATAGATAATACAGGTAGATGAGAGGTGAGAGGTCACATGACATCTGATCCTATAGATAATACAGGTAGATGACTGGAGAGGTGAGAGGTCACATGACGTCTGATCCTATAGATAATACAGGTAGATGACTGGAGAGGTGAGAGGTCACATGACGTCTGATCCTATAGATAATACAGGTAGATGACCGGAGAGGTAAGAGGTCACATGACGTCTGATCCTATAGATAATACAGGTAGATGACTGGAGAGGTGAGAGGTCACATGACGTCTGATCCTATAGATAATACAGGTAGATGACTGGAGAGGTGAGAGGTCACATGACGTCTGATCCTATAGATAATACAGGTAGATGACTGGAGAGGTGAGAGGTCACATGATGTCTGATCCTATAGATAATACAGGTAGATGACTGGAGAGGTGAGAGGTCACATGACGTCTGATCCTATAGATAATACAGGTAGATGACTGGAGAGGTGAGAGGTCACATGACGTCTGATCCTATAGATAATACAGGTAGATGACCGGAGAGGTGAGAGGTCACATGACGTCTGATCCTATAGATAATACAGGTAGATGACCGGAGAGGTGAGAGGTCACATGACGTCTGATCCTATAGATAATACAGGTAGATGACTGGAGAGGTGAGAGGTCAAATGACGTCTGATCCTATAGATAATACAGGTAGATGACTGGAGAGGTGAGAGGTCACATGACGTCTGATCCTATAGATAATACAGGTAGATGACTGGAGAGGTGAGAGGTCACATGACGTCTGATCCTATAGATAATACAGGTAGATGACTGGAGAGGTGAGAGGTCACATGACGTCTGATCCTATAGATAATACAGGTAGATGACCGGAGAGGTGAGAGGTCACATGACGTCTGATCCTATAGGTAATACAGGTAGATGACTGGAGAGGTGAGAGGTCACATGACGTCTGATCCTATAGATAATACAGGTAGATGACTGGAGAGGTGAGAGGTCACATGACGTCTGATCCTATAGATAATACAGGTAGATAACTGGAGAGGTGAAGGACTCTTACAATGTCTGTAGTGATCGGTTTCTCCCCATACACAGGATTACACAGTAGTGAAGAAGTCGTCTGAGTGTGTGACCCCCCGTGTGTCAGGAGGATCGGGCACCACCAAGAGCCCCACCCCCGAGGATCCTCAACCTCATTCGCTGATACATGAGCAGAAGATCCTAGAACTGACAACCAGGATCACTGAGCTGCTGACTGGAGAGGTGACACTGCTGGGACATTATACAGTAATGGAGGGGTCTGGTGATGACTGGAGAGGTGACACTGGTGGGACATTATACAGTAATGGAGGGGTCTGGTGATGACTGGAGAGGTGACACTGCTGGGACATTATACAGTAATGGAGGGGTCTGGTGATGACTGGAGAGGTGACACTGCTGGGACATTATACAGTAATGGAGGGGTCTGGTGATGACTGGAGAGGTGACACTGCTGGGACATTATACAGTAATGGAGGGGTCTGGGGATGATTAGAGAGGTGACACTGCTGGGACATTATACAGTAATGGAGGGGTCTGGTGATGACTGGAGAGGTGACACTTCTGGGACATTATACAGTAATGGAGGGGTCTGGTGATGACTGGAGAGGTGACACTGCTGGGACATTATACAGTAATGGAGGGGTCTGGTGATGACTGGAGAGGTGACACTGCTGGGATATTATACAGTAATGGAGGGGTCTGGTGATGATTAGAGAGGTGACACTGCTGGGACATTATACAGTAATGGAGGGATCTGGTGATGACTGGAGAGGTGACACTGCTGGGACATTATACAGTAATGGAGGGGTCTGGTGATGATTAGAGAGGTGACA
This sequence comes from Hyla sarda, assembly GCF_029499605.1. NCBI lineage: Eukaryota > Metazoa > Chordata > Amphibia > Anura > Hylidae > Hyla > Hyla sarda. Next base: position 3,954,874 of record NC_079190.1, read on the forward strand.
CTGCTGGGACATTATACAGTAATGGAGGGATCTGGTGATGACTGGAGAGGTGACACTGCTGGGATATTATACAGTAATGGAGGGGTCTGGTGATGACTGGAGAGGTGACACTGCTGGACATTATACAGTAATGGAGGGGTCTGGTGATGACTGGAGAGGTGACACTGCTGGACATTATACAGTAATGAAGGGGTCTGGTGATGACTGGAGAGGTGACACTGCTGGGACATTATACAGTAATGGAGGGGTCTGGTGATGACTGGAGAGGTGACACTGCTGGGACATTATATAGTAATGGAGGGGTCTGGTGATGACTGGAGAGGTGACCCTGCTGGGCCATATATAGTAATGGAGGGACCTGGTGATGACTGGAGAGGTGACAGTGCTGGGACATTATATAGTAATGGAGGGGTCTGGTGATGATTAGAGAGGTGACACTGCTGGACATTATACAGTAATGGAGGGGTCTGGTGATGACTGGAGAGGTGACAGTGCTGGGACATTATATAGTAATGGAGGGGTCTGGTGATGATTAGAGAGGTGACACTGCTGGGACATTATACAATAATGAAGGGGTCTGGTGATGACTGGAGAGGTGACACTGCTGGGACATTATACAGTAATAGAGGGGTCTGGTGATGACTGGAGAGGTGACACTGCTGGGACATTATATAGTAATGGAGGGGTCTGGTGATGACTGGAGAGGTGACACTGCTGGACATAATACAGTAATGGAGGGGTCTGGTGATGACTGGAGAGGTGACACTGCTGGGACATTATACAGTAATGGAGGGGTCTGGTGATGACTGGAGAGGTGACACTGCTTGGACATTATACAGTAATGGAGGGGTCTGGTGATGATTAGAGAGGTGACACTGCTGGGACATTATACAGTAATGGAGGGGTCTGGTGATGACTGGAGAGGTGACACTGCTGGGACATTATACAGTAATGGAGGGGTCTGGTGATGACTGGAGAGGTGACACTGCTGGGACATTATACAGTAATGGTGGGGTCTGGTGATGATTAGAGAGGTGACACTGCTGGGACATTATACAGTAATGGAGGGGTCTGGTGATGACTGGAGAGGTGACATTGCTGGGACATTATACAGTAATGGAGGGGTCTGGTGATGACTGGAGAGGTGACACTGCTGGGACATTATACAGTAATGGAGGGGTCTGGTGATGATTAGAGAGGTGACACTGCTGGGACATTATACAGTAATGGAGGGGTCTGGTGATGACTGGAGAGGTGATATTGCTGGGACATTATACAGTAATGGAGGGGTCTGGTGATGACTGGAGAGGTGACACTGCTGGGACATTATAAAGTAATGGAGGGGTCTGGTGATGATTAGAGAGGTGACACTGCTGGGACATTATACAGTAATGGGGGGTCTGGTGATGATTAGAGAGGTGACACTGCTGGGACATTATACAGTAATGGAGGGGTCTGGTGATGACTGGAGAGGTGACACTGCTGGGACATTATACAGTAATGGAGGGGTCTGGTGATGATTACAGAGGTGACACTGCTTGGACATTATACAGTAATGGAGGGGTCTGGTGATGACTGGAGAGGTGACACTGCTGGGACATTATATAGTAATGGAGGGGTCTGGTGATGACTGGAGAGGTGACACTGCTGGACATTATACAGTAATGGAGGGGTCTGGTGATGATTAGAGAGGTGACACTGCTGGGACATTATACAGTAATGGGGGGGGGGGGGTCTGGTGATCATTAGAGAGGTGACACTGCTGGGACATTATACAGTAATGGAGGGGTCTGGTGATGACTGGAGAGGTGACCCTGCTGGGACATTATACAGTAATGGAGGGACCTGGTGATGACTGGAGAGGTGACAGTGCTGGGACATTATATAGTAATGGAGGGGTCTGGTGATGATTAGAGAGGTGACACTGCTGGGACATTATACAATAATGAAGGGGTCTGGTGATGACTGGAGAGGTGACACTGCTAGGACATTATACAGTAATAGAGGGGTCTGGTGATGACTGGAGAGGTGACACTGCTGGGACATTATATAGTAATGGAGGGGTCTGGTGATGACTGGAGAGGTGACACTGCTGGACATAATACAGTAATGGAGGGGTCTGGTGATGATTGGAGAGGTGACACTGCTGGGACATTATACAGTAATGGAGGGGTCTGGTGATGACTGGAGAGGTGACACTGCTGGGACATTATACAGTAATGGAGGGGTCTGGTGATGACTGGAGAGGTGATATTGCTGGGACATTATACAGTAATGGAGGGGTCTGGTGATGACTGGAGAGGTGACACTGCTGGGACATTATAAAGTAATGGAGGGGTCTGGTGATGATTAGAGAGGTGACACTGCTGGGACATTATACAGTAATGGGGGGTCTTTTGATGATTAGAGAGGTGACACTGCTGGGACATTATACAGTAATGGAGGGGTCTGGTGATGACTGGAGAGGTGACACTGCTGGGACATCATACAGTAATGGAGGGGTCTGGTGATGATTACAGAGGTGACACTGCTTGGACATTATACAGTAATGGGGGGTCTGGTGATGATTAGAGAGGTGACACTGCTGGGACATTATACAGTAATGGGGGGTCTGGTGATGATTAGAGAGGTGACACTGCTGGGACATTATACAGTAATGGAGGGGTCTGGTGATGACTGGAGAGGTGACACTGCTGGGACATTATACAGTAATGGAGGGGTCTGGTGATGACTGGAGAGGTGACACTGCTGGGACATTATATAGTAATGGAGGGGTCTGGTGATGACTGGAGAGGTGACACTGCTGGGACATTATATAGTAATGGAGGGGTCTGGTGATGACTGGAGAGGTGACACTGCTGGACATTATACAGTAATGGAGGGGTCTGGTGATGATTAGAGAGGTGACACTGCTGGGACATTATACAGTAATGGGGGGGGGGTCTGGTGATCATTAGAGAGGTGACACTGCTGGGACATTATACAGTAATGGAGGGGTCTGGTGATGACTGGAGAGGTGACACTGCTGGGACATTATACAGTAATGGGGGGGGTCTGGTGATCATTAGAGAGGTGACACTGCTGGGACATTATACAGTAATGGAGGGGTCTGGTGATGACTGGAGAGGTAACACTGCTGGGACATTATACAGTAATGGAGGGGTCTGGTGATGACTGGAGAGGTGACACTGCTGGGACATTATACAGTAATGTAGGGGTCTGGTGATGATTAGAGAGTTGACACTGCTGGGACATTATACAGTAATGGAGGGGTCTGGTGATGATTAGAGAGGTGACACTGCTGGGACATTATACAGTAATGGAGGGGTCTGGTGGTGATTAGAGAGGTGACACTGCTGGGACACTATACAGTAATGGAGGGGTCTGGTGATGATTAGAGAGGTGACACTGCTGGGACATTATACAGTAATGCTGGGGTCTGGTGATGATTAGAGAGGTTACACTGCTGGGACATTATACAGTAATGGAGGGGTCTGGTGATGACTGGAGAGGTGACACTGCTGGGACATTATACAGTAATGGAGGGGTCTGGTGATGACTGGAGAAGTGACACTTCTGGGACATTATATAGTAATGGAGGGGTCTGGTGATGATTAGAGAGGTGACACTGCTGGGACATTATACAGTAATGGAGGGGTCTGGTGATGACTCGAGAGGTGACACTGCTGGGACATTATACAGTAATGGAGGGGTCTGGTGATGATTAGAGAGGTGACACTGCTGGGACATTATACAGTAATGGAGGGGTCTGGTGATGACTGGAGAGGTGACACTGCTGGACATTATACGGTAATGGAGGGGTCTGGTGATGATTAGAGAGGTGACACTGCTGGACTTTATACAGTAATGGAGGGGTCTGGTGATGACTGGAGAGTTGACACAGCTGGGACATTATACAGTAATGGAGGGGTCTGGTGATGATTAGAGAGGTGACACTGCTGGGACATTATACAGTAATGGAGGGGTCTGGTGATGATTACAGAGGTGACACTGCTGGGACACTATACAGTAATGGAGGGGTCTGGTGATGATTAGAGAGGTGACACTGCTGGGACATTATACAGTAATGGAGGGGTCTGGTGATGACTGGAGAGGTGATATTGCTGGGACATTATACAGTAATGGAGGGGTCTGGTGATGACTGGAGAGGTGATATTGCTGGGACATTATACAGTAATGGAGGGGTCTGGTGATGATTACAGAGGTGACACTGCTGGGACACTATACAGTAATGGAGGGGTCTGGTGATGATTAGAGAGGTGACACTGCTGGGACATTATACAGTAATGGAGGGGTCTGGTGATGACTGGAGAGGTGACACTGCTGGGACATTATAAAGTAATGGAGGGGTCTGGTGATGATTAGAGAGGTGACACTGCTGGGACATTATACAGTAATGGGGGGTCTGGTGATGATTAGAGAGGTGACACTGCTGGGACATTATACAGTAATGGAGGGGTCTGGTGATGACTGGAGAGGTGACACTGCTGGGACATTATACAGTAATGGAGGGGTCTGGTGATGATTACAGAGGTGACACTGCTTGGACATTATACAGTAATGGAGGGGTCTGGTGATGACTGGAGAGGTGACACTGCTGGGACATTATATAGTAATGGAGGGGTCTGGTGATGACTGGAGAGGTGACACTGCTGGACATTATACAGTAATGGAGGGGTCTGGTGATGATTAGAGAGGTGACACTGCTGGGCCATTATACAGTAATGGAGGAGTCTGGTGATGAGAGGTGACACTGCTGGGACATTATACAGTAATGGAGGGGTCTGGTGATGACTGGAGAGGTGACACTGCTGGGACATTATACAGTAATGGGGGGGGGGTCTGGTGATCATTAGAGAGGTGACACTGCTGGGACATTATACAGTAATGGAGGGGTCTGGTGATGACTGGAGAGGTAACACTGCTGGGACATTATACAGTAATGGAGGGGTCTGATGATGACTGGAGAGGTGACACTGCTGGGACATTATACAGTAATGGAGGGGTCTGGTGATGATTAGAGAGGTGACACTGCTGGGACATTATACAGTAATGGAGGGGTCTGGTGATGATTAGAGAGGTGACACTGCTGGGACATTATACAGTAATGGAGGGGTCTGGTGGTGATTAGAGAGGTGACACTGCTGGGACACTATACAGTAATGGAGGGGTCTGGTGATGATTAGAGAGGTGACACTGCTGGGACATTATACAGTAATGCTGGGGTCTGGTGATGATTAGAGAGGTTACACTGCTGGGACATTATACAGTAATGGAGGGGTCTGGTGATGACTGGAGAGGTGACACTGCTGGGACATTATACAGTAATGGAGGGGTCTGGTGATGTCTGGAGAGGTGACACTGCTGGGACATTATACAGTAATGGAGGGGTCTGGTGATGACTGGAGAAGTGACACTTCTGGGACATTATATAGTAATGGAGGGGTCTGGTGATGATTAGAGAGGTGACACTGCTGGGACATTATACAGTAATGGAGGGGTCTGGTGATGACTCGAGAGGTGACACTGCTGGGACATTATACAGTAATGGAGGGGTCTGGTGATGATTAGAGAGGTGACACTGCTGGGACATTATACAGTAATGGAGGGGTCTGGTGATGACTGGAGAGGTGACACTGCTGGACATTATACGGTAATGGAGGGGTCTGGTGATGACTGGAGAGGTGACACTGCTGGACTTTATACAGTAATGGAGGGGTCTGGTGATGACTGGAGAGTTGACACAGCTGGGACATTATACAGTAATGGAGGGGTCTGGTGATGATTAGAGAGGTGACACTGCTGGGACATTATACAGTAAAGGAGGGGTCTGGTGATGATTACAGAGGTGACACTGCTGGGACACTATACAGTAATGGAGGGGTCTGGTGATGATTAGAGAGGTGACACTGCTGGGACATTATACAGTAATGGAGGGGTCTGGTGATGACTGGAGAGGTGACACTGCTGGGACATGATACAGTAATTGAGGGGTCTGATGATGACTGGAGAGGTGACACTGCTGGGACATTATACAGTAATGGAGGGGTCTGGTGATGATTAGAGAGGTTACACTGCTGGGACATTATACAGTAATGGAGGGGTCTGGTGATGACTGGAGAGGTGACACTGCTGTGACATTATACAGTACTGGAGGGGTCTGGTGATGAGAGGTGACACTGCTGGGACATTATACAGTAATGGAGGGGTCTGGTGATGACTGGAGAAGTGACACTGCTGGGACATTATATAGTAATGGAGGGGTCTGGTGATGATTAGAGAGGTGACACTGCTGGGACATTATACAGTAATGGAGGGGTCTGGTGATGACTCGAGAGGTGACACTGCTGGGACATTATACAGTAATGGAGGGGTCTGGTGATGATTAGAGAGGTGACACTGCTGGGACATTATACAGTAATGGAGGGGTCTGGTGATGACTGGAGAGGTGACACTGCTGGGACATTATACAGTAATGGAGGGGTCTGGTGATGACTGGAGAGGTGACACTGCTGGACTTTATACAGTAATGGAGGGGTCTGGTGATGACTGGAGAGGTGACACTGCTGGGACATTATACAGTAATGGAGGGGTCTGGTGATGATTAGAGAGGTGACACTGCTGGGACATTATACAGTAATGGAGGGGTCTGGTGATGATTAGAGAGGTGACACTGCTGGGACATTATACAGTAATGGAGGGGTCTGGTGATGACTGGAGAGGTGACACTGCTGGGACATTATACAGTAATGGAGGGGTCTGGTGATGACTGGAGAGGTGACACTGCTGGGACATTATACAGTAATGGAGGGGTCTGGTGATGATTAGAGAGGTGACACTGCTGGGACATTATACAGTAATGGAGGAGTCTGGTGATGACTGGAGAGGTGACACTGCTGGGACATTATACAGTAATGGAGGGGTCTGGTGATGACTGGAGAGGTGACACTGCTGGGACATTATACAGTAATGGAGGGGTCTGGTGATGACTGGAGAGGTGACACTGCTGGGACATTATACAGTAATGGAGGGGTCTGGTGATGACTGGAGAGGTGACACTGCTGGGACATTATACAGTAATGGAGGGGTCTGGTGATGACTCGAGAGTTGACACTGCTGGGACATTATACAGTAATGGAGGGTCTGGTGATGACTCGAGAGGTGACACTGCTGGGACATTATACAGTAATGGAGGGGTCTGGTGATGACTCGAGAGGTGACACTGCTGGGACATTATACAGTAATGGAGGGGTCTGGTGATGACTGGAGAGGTGACACTGCTGGACATTATACAGTAATGGAGGGGTCTGGTGATGACTGGAGAGGTGACACTGCTGGGACATTATACAGTAATGGAGGGGTCTGGTGATGATTAGAGAGGTGACACTGCTGGGACATTATACAGTAATGGAGGGGTCTGGTGATGACTCGAGAGGTGACACTGCTGGGACATTATACAGTAATGGAGGGGTCTGGTGATGACTGGAGAGGTGACCCTGCTGAGACATTATACAGTAATGGAGGAGTCTGGTGATGACTGGAGAGGTGACACTGCTTGGACATTATACAGTAATGGAGGAGTCTGGTGATGATTAGAGAGGTGACACTGCTGGGACATTATACAGTAATGGAGGGGTCTGGTGATGACTGGAGAGGTGACACTGCTGGGACATTATACAGTAATGGAGGGGTCTGGTGATGATTAGAGAGGTGACACTGCTTGGACATTATACAGTAATGGAGGAGTCTGGTGATGATTAGAGAGGTGACACTGCTGGGACATTATACAGTAATGGAGGGGTCTGGTGATGACTGGAGAGGTGACACTGCTAGGACATTATACAGTAATGGAGGGGTCTGGTGATGATTAGAGAGGTGACACTGCTTGGACATTATACAGTAATGGAGGAGTCTGGTGATGATTAGAGAGGTGACACTCCTGGGACATTATACAGTAATGGAGGGGTCTGGTGATGACTGGAGAGGTGACACTGCTAGGACATTATACAGTAATGGAGGGGTCTGGTGATGATTAGAGAGGTGACACTGCTGGGACATTATACAGTAATGGAGGGGTCTGGTGATGACTGGAGAGGTGACACTGCTAGGACATTATACAGTAATGGAGGGGTCTGGTGATGATTAGAGAGGTGACACTGCTGGGACATTATACAGTAATGGAGGGGTCTGGTAATGATTGGAGAGGTGACACTGCTGGGACATTATACAGTAATGGAGGGGTCTGGTGATGACTCGAGAGGTGACACTGCTGGGACATTATACAGTAATGGAGGAGTCTGGTGATGACTGGAGAGGTGACACTGCTGGGACATTATACAGTAATGGAGGGGTCTGGTGATGACTGGAGAGGTGACACTGCTGGGACATTATACAGTAATGGAGGAGTCTGGTGATGACTGGAGAGGTGACACTGCTTGGATATTATACAGTAATGGAGGAGTCTGGTGATGATTAGAGAGGTGACACTGCTGGGACATTATACAGTAATGGAGGGGTCTGGTGATGACTGGAGAGGTGACACTGCTGGGACATTATACAGTAATGGAGGGGTCTGGTGATGATTGGAGAGGTGACACTGCTTGGACATTATACAGTAATGGAGGAGTCTGGTGATGATTAGAGAGGTGACACTGCTTGGACATTATACAGTAATGGAGGGGTCTGGTGATGACTGGAGAGGTGACACTGCTGGGACATTATATAGTAATGGAGGGGTCTGGTGATGACTGGAGAGGTGACACTGCTGGACATTATACAGTAATGGAGGGGTCTGGTGATGATTAGAGAGGTGACACTGCTGGGACATTATACAGTAATGGGGGGGGTCTGGTGATCATTAGAGAGGTGACACTGCTGGGACATTATACAGTAATGGAGGGGTCTGGTGATGACTGGAGAGGTGACCCTGCTGGGACATTATACAGTAATGGAGGGACCTGGTGATGACTGGAGAGGTGACAGTGCTGGGACATTATATAGTAATGGAGGGGTCTGGTGATGATTAGAGAGGTGACACTGCTGGGACATTATACAATAATGAAGGGGTCTGGTGATGACTGGAGAGGTGACACTGCTAGGACATTATACAGTAATAGAGGGGTCTGGTGATGACTGGAGAGGTGACACTGCTGGGACATTATACAGTAATGGAGGGGTCTGGTGATGATTAGAGAGGTGACACTGCTGGGACATTATACAGTAATGGAGGGGTCTGGTGATGACTGGAGAGGTGACACTGCTGGGACATTATACAGTAATGGAGGGGTCTGGTGATGACTCGAGAGTTGACACTGCTGGGACATTATACAGTAATGGAGGGTCTGGTGATGACTCGAGAGGTGACACTGCTGGGACATTATACAGTAATGGAGGGGTCTGGTGATGACTGGAGAGGTGACACTGCTGGGACATTATACAGTAATGGAGGGGTCTGGTGATGACTGGAGAGGTGACACTGCTGGACTTTATACAGTAATGGAGGGGTCTGGTGATGACTGGAGAGGTGACACTGCTGGGACATTATACAGTAATGGAGGGGTCTGGTGATGATTAGAGAGGTGACACTGCTGGGACATTATACAGTAATGGAGGGGTCTGGTGATGATTAGAGAGGTGACACTGCTGGGACATTATACAGTAATGGAGGGGTCTGGTGATGACTGGAGAGGTGACACTGCTGGGACATTATACAGTAATGGAGGGGTCTGGTGATGACTGGAGAGGTGACACTGCTGGGACATTATACAGTAATGGAGGGGTCTGGTGATGATTAGAGAGGTGACACTGCTGGGACATTATACAGTAATGGAGGAGTCTGGTGATGACTGGAGAGGTGACACTGCTGGGACATTATACAGTAATGGAGGGGTCTGGTGATGACTGGAGAGGTGACACTGCTGGGACATTATACAGTAATGGAGGGGTCTGGTGATGACTGGAGAGGTGACACTGCTGGGACATTATACAGTAATGGAGGGGTCTGGTGATGACTGGAGAGGTGACACTGCTGGGACATTATACAGTAATGGAGGGGTCTGGTGATGACTCGAGAGTTGACACTGCTGGGACATTATACAGTAATGGAGGGTCTGGTGATGACTCGAGAGGTGACACTGCTGGGACATTATACAGTAATGGAGGGGTCTGGTGATGACTCGAGAGGTGACACTGCTGGGACATTATACAGTAATGGAGGGGTCTGGTGATGACTGGAGAGGTGACACTGCTGGACATTATACAGTAATGGAGGGGTCTGGTGATGACTGGAGAGGTGACACTGCTGGGACATTATACAGTAATGGAGGGGTCTGGTGATGATTAGAGAGGTGACACTGCTGGGACATTATACAGTAATGGAGGGGTCTGGTGATGACTCGAGAGGTGACACTGCTGGGACATTATACAGTAATGGAGGGGTCTGGTGATGACTGGAGAGGTGACCCTGCTGAGACATTATACAGTAATGGAGGAGTCTGGTGATGACTGGAGAGGTGACACTGCTTGGACATTATACAGTAATGGAGGAGTCTGGTGATGATTAGAGAGGTGACACTGCTGGGACATTATACAGTAATGGAGGGGTCTGGTGATGACTGGAGAGGTGACACTGCTGGGACATTATACAGTAATGGAGGGGTCTGGTGATGATTAGAGAGGTGACACTGCTTGGACATTATACAGTAATGGAGGAGTCTGGTGATGATTAGAGAGGTGACACTGCTGGGACATTATACAGTAATGGAGGGGTCTGGTGATGACTGGAGAGGTGACACTGCTAGGACATTATACAGTAATGGAGGGGTCTGGTGATGATTAGAGAGGTGACACTGCTTGGACATTATACAGTAATGGAGGAGTCTGGTGATGATTAGAGAGGTGACACTCCTGGGACATTATACAGTAATGGAGGGGTCTGGTGATGACTGGAGAGGTGACACTGCTAGGACATTATACAGTAATGGAGGGGTCTGGTGATGATTAGAGAGGTGACACTGCTGGGACATTATACAGTAATGGAGGGGTCTGGTGATGACTGGAGAGGTGACACTGCTAGGACATTATACAGTAATGGAGGGGTCTGGTGATGATTAGAGAGGTGACACTGCTGGGACATTATACAGTAATGGAGGGGTCTGGTAATGATTGGAGAGGTGACACTGCTGGGACATTATACAGTAATGGAGGGGTCTGGTGATGACTCGAGAGGTGACACTGCTGGGACATTATACAGTAATGGAGGAGTCTGGTGATGACTGGAGAGGTGACACTGCTGGGACATTATACAGTAATGGAGGGGTCTGGTGATGACTGGAGAGGTGACACTGCTGGGACATTATACAGTAATGGAGGAGTCTGGTGATGACTGGAGAGGTGACACTGCTTGGATATTATACAGTAATGGAGGAGTCTGGTGATGATTAGAGAGGTGACACTGCTGGGACATTATACAGTAATGGAGGGGTCTGGTGATGACTGGAGAGGTGACACTGCTGGGACATTATACAGTAATGGAGGGGTCTGGTGATGATTGGAGAGGTGACACTGCTTGGACATTATACAGTAATGGAGGAGTCTGGTGATGATTAGAGAGGTGACACTGCTTGGACATTATACAGTAATGGAGGGGTCTGGTGATGACTGGAGAGGTGACACTGCTGGGACATTATATAGTAATGGAGGGGTCTGGTGATGACTGGAGAGGTGACACTGCTGGACATTATACAGTAATGGAGGGGTCTGGTGATGATTAGAGAGGTGACACTGCTGGGACATTATACAGTAATGGGGGGGGGTCTGGTGATCATTAGAGAGGTGACACTGCTGGGACATTATACAGTAATGGAGGGGTCTGGTGATGACTGGAGAGGTGACCCTGCTGGGACATTATACAGTAATGGAGGGACCTGGTGATGACTGGAGAGGTGACAGTGCTGGGACATTATATAGTAATGGAGGGGTCTGGTGATGATTAGAGAGGTGACACTGCTGGGACATTATACAATAATGAAGGGGTCTGGTGATGACTGGAGAGGTGACACTGCTAGGACATTATACAGTAATAGAGGGGTCTGGTGATGACTGGAGAGGTGACACTGCTGGGACATTATATAGTAATGGAGGGGTCTGGTGATGACTGGAGAGGTGACACTGCTGGACATAATACAGTAATGGAGGGGTCTGGTGATGATTGGAGAGGTGACACTGCTGGGACATTATACAGTAATGGAGGGGTCTGGTGATGACTGGAGAGGTGACACTGCTGGGACATTATACAGTAATGGAGGGGTCTGGTGATGACTGGAGAGGTGACACTGCTGGGACATTATACAGTAATGGTGGGGTCTGGTGATGATTAGAGAGGTGACACTGCTGGGACATTATACAGTAATGGAGGGGTCTGGTGATGACTGGAGAGGTGACACTGCTGGGACATTATACAGTAATGGAGGGGTCTGGTGATGATTAGAGAGGTGACACTGCTGGGACATTATACAGTAATGGAGGGGTCTGGTGATGACTGGAGAGGTGATATTGCTGGGACATTATACAGTAATGGAGGGGTCTGGTGATGACTGGAGAGGTGACACTGCTGGGACATTATAAAGTAATGGAGGGGTCTGGTGATGATTAGAGAGGTGACACTGCTGGGACATTATACAGTAATGGGGGGTCTTTTGATGATTAGAGAGGTGACACTGCTGGGACATTATACAGTAATGGAGGGGTCTGGTGATGACTGGAGAGGTGACACTGCTGGGACATTATACAGTAATGGAGGGGTCTGGTGATGATTACAGAGGTGACACTGCTTGGACATTATACAGTAATGGGGGGTCTGGTGATGATTAGAGAGGTGACACTGCTGGGACATTATACAGTAATGGAGGGGTCTGGTGATGACTGGAGAGGTGACACTGCTGGGACATTATACAGTAATGGAGGGGTCTGGTGATGACTGGAGAGGTGACACTGCTGGGACATAATATAGTAATGGAGGGGTCTGGTGATGACTGGAGAGGTGACACTGCTGGGACATTATATAGTAATGGAGGGGTCTGGTGATGACTGGAGAGGTGACACTGCTGGACATTATACAGTAATGGAGGGGTCTGGTGATGATTAGAGAGGTGACACTGCTGGGACATTATACAGTAATGGGGGGGGGTCTGGTGATCATTAGAGAGGTGACACTGCTGGGACATTATACAGTAATGGAGGGGTCTGGTGATGACTGGAGAGGTGACACTGCTGGGACATTATACAGTAATGGGGGGGTCTGGTGATCATTAGAGAGGTGACACTGCTGGGACATTATACAGTAATGGAGGGGTCTGGTGATGACTGGAGAGGTAACACTGCTGGGACATTATACAGTAATGGAGGGGTCTGGTGATGACTGGAGAGGTGACACTGCTGGGACATTATACAGTAATGGAGGGGTCTGGTGATGATTAGAGAGTTGACACTGCTGGGACATTATACAGTAATGGAGGGGTCTGGTGATGATTAGAGAGGTGACACTGCTGGGACATTATACAGTAATGGAGGGGTCTGGTGGTGATTAGAGAGTTGACACTGCTGGGACACTATACAGTAATGGAGGGGTCTGGTGATGATTAGAGAGGTGACACTGCTGGGACATTATACAGTAATGCTGGGGTCTGGTGATGATTAGAGAGGTTACACTGCTGGGACATTATACAGTAATGGAGGGGTCTGGTGATGACTGGAGAGGTGACACTGCTGGGACATTATACAGTAATGGAGGGGTCTGGTGATGAGTGGAGAGGTGACACTGCTGGGACATTATACAGTAATGGAGGGGTCTGGTGATGACTGGAGAGGTGACACTGCTGGGACATTATACAGTAATGGAGGGGTCTGGTGATGACTGGAGAAGTGACACTTCTGGGACATTATATAGTAATGGAGGGGTCTGGTGATGATTAGAGAGGTGACACTGCTGGGACATTATACAGTAATGGAGGGGTCTGGTGATGACTCGAGAGGTGACACTGCTGGGACATTATACAGTAATGGAGGGGTCTGGTGATGATTAGAGAGGTGACACTGCTGGGACATTATACAGTAATGGAGGGGTCTGGTGATGACTGGAGAGGTGACACTGCTGGACATTATACGGTAATGGAGGGGTCTGGTGATGACTGGAGAGGTGACACTGCTGGACTTTATACAGTAATGGAGGGGTCTGGTGATGACTGGAGAGTTGACACAGCTGGGACATTATACAGTAATGGAGGGGTCTGGTGATGATTAGAGAGGTGACACTGCTTGGACATTATACAGTAATGGAGGGGTCTGGTGATGATTACAGAGGTGACACTGCTGGGACACTATACAGTAATGGAGGGGTCTGGTGATGATTAGAGAGGTGACACTGCTGGGACATTATACAGTAATGGAGGGGTCTGGTGATGACTGGAGAGGTGATATTGCTGGGACATTATACAGTAATGGAGGGGTCTGGTGATGACTGGAGAGGTGACACTGCTGGGACATTATAAAGTAATGGAGGGGTCTGGTGATGATTAGAGAGGTGACACTGCTGGGACATTATACAGTAATGGGGGGTCTGGTGATGATTAGAGAGGTGACACTGCTGGGACATTATACAGTAATGGAGGGGTCTGGTGATGACTGGAGAGGTGACACTGCTGGGACATTATACAGTAATGGAGGGGTCTGGTGATGATTACAGAGGTGACACTGCTTGGACATTATACAGTAATGGAGGGGTCTGGTGATGACTGGAGAGGTGACACTGCTGGGACATTATATAGTAATGGAGGGGTCTGGTGATGACTGGAGAGGTGACACTGCTGGACATTATACAGTAATGGAGGGGTCTGGTGATGATTAGAGAGGTGACACTGCTGGGCCATTATACAGTAATGGAGGAGTCTGGTGATGAGAGGTGACACTGCTGGGACATTATACAGTAATGGAGGGGTCTGGTGATGACTGGAGAGGTGACACTGCTGGGACATTATACAGTAATGGGGGGGGGGGGGGTCTGGTGATCATTAGAGAGGTGACACTGCTGGGACATTATACAGTAATGGAGGGGTCTGGTGATGACTGGAGAGGTAACACTGCTGGGACATTATACAGTAATGGAGGGGTCTGATGATGACTGGAGAGGTGACACTGCTGGGACATTATACAGTAATGGAGGGGTCTGGTGATGATTAGAGAGGTGACACTGCTGGGACATTATACAGTAATGGAGGGGTCTGGTGATGATTAGAGAGGTGACACTGCTGGGACATTATACAGTAATGGAGGGGTCTGGTGGTGATTAGAGAGGTGACACTGCTGGGACACTATACAGTAATGGAGGGGTCTGGTGATGATTAGAGAGGTGACACTGCTGGGACATTATACAGTAATGCTGGGGTCTGGTGATGATTAGAGAGGTTACACTGCTGGGACATTATACAGTAATGGAGGGGTCTGGTGATGACTGGAGAGGTGACACTGCTGGGACATTATACAGTAATGGAGGGGTCTGGTGATGTCTGGAGAGGTGACACTGCTGGGACATTATACAGTAATGGAGGGGTCTGGTGATGACTGGAGAAGTGACACTTCTGGGACATTATATAGTAATGGAGGGGTCTGGTGATGATTAGAGAGGTGACACTGCTGGGACATTATACAGTAATGGAGGGGTCTGGTGATGACTCGAGAGGTGACACTGCTGGGACATTATACAGTAATGGAGGGGTCTGGTGATGATTAGAGAGGTGACACTGCTGGGACATTATACAGTAATGGAGGGGTCTGGTGATGACTGGAGAGGTGACACTGCTGGACATTATACGGTAATGGAGGGGTCTGGTGATGACTGGAGAGGTGACACTGCTGGACTTTATACAGTAATGGAGGGGTCTGGTGATGACTGGAGAGTTGACACAGCTGGGACATTATACAGTAATGGAGGGGTCTGGTGATGATTAGAGAGGTGACACTGCTGGGACATTATACAGTAAAGGAGGGGTCTGGTGATGATTACAGAGGTGACACTGCTGGGACACTATACAGTAATGGAGGGGTCTGGTGATGATTAGAGAGGTGACACTGCTGGGACATTATACAGTAATGGAGGGGTCTGGTGATGACTGGAGAGGTGACACTGCTGGGACATGATACAGTAATTGAGGGGTCTGATGATGACTGGAGAGGTGACACTGCTGGGACATTATACAGTAATGGAGGGGTCTGGTGATGATTAGAGAGGTTACACTGCTGGGACATTATACAGTAATGGAGGGGTCTGGTGATGACTGGAGAGGTGACACTGCTGTGACATTATACAGTACTGGAGGGGTCTGGTGATGAGAGGTGACACTGCTGGGACATTATACAGTAATGGAGGGGTCTGGTGATGACTGGAGAAGTGACACTGCTGGGACATTATATAGTAATGGAGGGGTCTGGTGATGATTAGAGAGGTGACACTGCTGGGACATTATACAGTAATGGAGGGGTCTGGTGATGACTCGAGAGGTGACACTGCTGGGACATTATACAGTAATGGAGGGGTCTGGTGATGATTAGAGAGGTGACACTGCTGGGACATTATACAGTAATGGAGGGGTCTGGTGATGACTGGAGAGGTGACACTGCTGGGACATTATACAGTAATGGAGGGGTCTGGTGATGACTGGAGAGGTGACACTGCTGGACTTTATACAGTAATGGAGGGGTCTGGTGATGACTGGAGAGGTGACACTGCTGGGACATTATACAGTAATGGAGGGGTCTGGTGATGACTGGAGAGGTGACACTGCTGGGACATTATACAGTAATGGAGGGGTCTGGTGATGACTGGAGAGGTGACACTGCTGGACATTATACGGTAATGGAGGGGTCTGGTGATGACTGGAGAGGTGACACTGCTGGACTTTATACAGTAATGGAGGGGTCTGGTGATGACTGGAGAGTTGACACAGCTGGGACATTATACAGTAATGGAGGGGTCTGGTGATGATTAGAGAGGTGACACTGCTGGGACATTATACAGTAAAGGAGGGGTCTGGTGATGATTACAGAGGTGACACTGCTGGGACACTATACAGTAATGGAGGGGTCTGGTGATGATTAGAGAGGTGACACTGCTGGGACATTATACAGTAATGGAGGGGTCTGGTGATGACTGGAGAGGTGACACTGCTGGGACATGATACAGTAATTGAGGGGTCTGATGATGACTGGAGAGGTGACACTGCTGGGACATTATACAGTAATGGAGGGGTCTGGTGATGATTAGAGAGGTTACACTGCTGGGACATTATACAGTAATGGAGGGGTCTGGTGATGACTGGAGAGGTGACACTGCTGTGACATTATACAGTACTGGAGGGGTCTGGTGATGAGAGGTGACACTGCTGGGACATTATACAGTAATGGAGGGGTCTGGTGATGACTGGAGAAGTGACACTGCTGGGACATTATATAGTAATGGAGGAGGGTCTGGTGATGATGATTAGAGAGGTGACACTGCTGGGACATTATCACAGTAATGGAGGGGTCTGGTGATGACTCGAGAGGTGACACTGCTGGGACATTATACAGTAATGGAGGGGTCTGGTGATGATTAGAGAGGTGACACTGCTGGGACATTATACAGTAATGGAGGGGGTCTGGTGATGACTGGAGAGGTGACACTGCTGGGACATTATACAGTAATGGAGGGGTCTGGTGATGACTGGAGAGGTGACACTGCTGGACTTTATACAGTAATGGAGGGGTCTGGTGATGACTGGAGAGGTGACACTGCTGGGACATTATACAGTAATGGATGGGTCTGGTGATGATTAGAGAGGTGACACTGCTGGACATTATACAGTAATGGAGGGGTCTGGTGATGATTAGAGAGGGTGACACTGCTGGGACATTATACAGTAATGGAGGGGTCTGGTGATGACTGGAGAGGTGACACTGCTGGGACATTATACAGTAATGGAGGGGTCTGGTGATGACTGGAGAGGTGACACTGCTGGGACATTATACAGTAATGGAGGGGTCTGGTGATGATTAGAGAGGTGACACTGCTGGGACATTATACAGTAATGGAGGAGTCTGGTGATGACTGGAGAGGTGACACTGCTGGGACATTATACAGTAATGGAGGGGTCTGGTGATGACTGGAGAGGTGACACTGCTGGGACATTATACAGTAATGGAGGGGTCTGGTGATGACTGGAGAGGTGACACTGCTGGGACATTATACAGTAATGGAGGGGTCTGGTGATGACTGGAGAGGTGACACTGCTGGGACATTATAGAGTAATGGAGGGGTCTGGTGATGACTCGAGAGTTGACACTGCTGGGACATTATACAGTAATGGAGGGTCTGGTGATGACTCGAGAGGTGACACTGCTGGGACATTATACAGTAATGGAGGGGTCTGGTGATGACTGGAGAGGTGACACTGCTGGGACATTATACAGTAATGGAGGGGTCTGGTGATGACTGGAGAGGTGACACTGCTGGACATTATACAGTAATGGAGGGGTCTGGTGATGACTGGAGAGGTGACACTGCTGGGACATTATACAGTAATGGAGGGGTCTGGTGATGATTAGAGAGGTGACACTGCTGGGACATTATACAGTAATGGAGGGGTCTGGTGATGACTCGAGAGGTGACACTGCTGGGACATTATACAGTAATGGAGGGGTCTGGTGATGACTGGAGAGGTGACCCTGCTGAGACATTATACAGTAATGGAGGAGTCTGGTGATGACTGGAGAGGTGACACTGCTTGGACATTATACAGTAATGGAGGAGTCTGGTGATGATTAGAGAGGTGACACTGCTGGGACATTATACAGTAATGGAGGGGTCTGGTGATGACTGGAGAGGTGACACTGCTGGGACATTATACAGTAATGGAGGGGTCTGGTGATGATTAGAGAGGTGACACTGCTTGGACATTATACAGTAATGGAGGAGTCTGGTGATGATTAGAGAGGTGACACTGCTGGGACATTATACAGTAATGGAGGGGTCTGGTGATGACTGGAGAGGTGACACTGCTAGGACATTATACAGTAATGGAGGGGTCTGGTGATGATTAGAGAGGTGACACTGCTGGGACATTATACAGTAATGGAGGGGTCTGGTGATGACTGGAGAGGTGACACTGCTAGGACATTATACAGTAATGGAGGGGTCTGGTGATGATTAGAGAGGTGACACTGCTGGGACATTATACAGTAATGGAGGGGTCTGGTAATGATTGGAGAGGTGACACTGCTGGGACATTATACAGTAATGGAGGGGTCTGGTGATGACTCGAGAGGTGACACTGCTGGGACATTATACAGTAATGGAGGAGTCTGGTGATGACTGGAGAGGTGACACTGCTGGGACATTATACAGTAATGGAGGGGTCTGGTGATGACTGGAGAGGTGACACTGCTGGGACATTATACAGTAATGGAGGAGTCTGGTGATGACTGGAGAGGTGACACTGCTTGGATATTATACAGTAATGGAGGAGTCTGGTGATGATTAGAGAGGTGACACTGCTGGGACATTATACAGTAATGGAGGGGTCTGGTGATGACTGGAGAGGTGACACTGCTGGGACATTATACAGTAATGGAGGGGTCTGGTGATGATTGGAGAGGTGACACTGCTTGGACATTATACAGTAATGGAGGAGTCTGGTGATGATTAGAGAGGTGACACTGCTGGGACATTATACAGTAATGGAGGGGTCTGGTGATGACTGGAGAGGTGACACTGCTAGGACATTATACAGTAATGGAGGGGTCTGGTGATGATTAGAGAGGTGACACTGCTGGGACATTATACAGTAATGGAGGGGTCTGGTGATGACTGGAGAGGTGACACTGCTGGGACATTATACAGTAATGGAGGAGTCTGGTGATGACTGGAGAGGTGACACTGCTGGACATTATACAGTAATGGAGGGGTCTGGTGATGACTGGAGAGGTGACACTGCTGGGACATTATACAGTAATGGAGGGGTCTGGTG
This sequence comes from Hyla sarda, assembly GCF_029499605.1. NCBI lineage: Eukaryota > Metazoa > Chordata > Amphibia > Anura > Hylidae > Hyla > Hyla sarda. The sequence goes on from NC_079190.1 coordinate 3,974,949, forward strand.
ATGATTAGAGAGGTGACACTGCTGGGACATTATACAGTAATGGAGGGGTCTGGTGATGATTAGAGAGGTGACACTGCTGGGACATTATACAGTAATGGAGGGGTCTGGTGATGATTAGAGAGGTGACACTGCTGGGACATTATACAGTAATGGAGGGGTCTGGTAATGATTGGAGAGGTGACACTGCTGGGACATTATACAGTAATGGAGGGGTCTGGTGATGACTGTATCATTATGTGTCAGGTTCCTATAAGGTGTCAGGACGTCACTGTCTATTTCTCCATGGAGGAGTGGGAGTATGTAGAAGGACACAAGGATCGGTACCAGGACATCATGATGGGGGATCACCGGCCCCTCCCATCACCAGGTAAGAGGAGACCTTCCTGATTATAGAGGAGACCAGGGGTCAGGGTCACTTAGACCCCCATCATGTGATCATCACATATACAATGTATTCAGTCACTGTGTATATTTCCTATAGACGGGTCCGGTCAGAGGAATCCACCAGAGAGATGTCCCCGTCCTCTATATCCCCAGGATTGTCCAGAGGAGACGCAGAATGTCCCCCCGGATCATCAGGTAGATGAGATTCCTGTAAATCCTCTATAGATTGATGTCATGGAGCTTTCTATCCCAGCAGTGGAGGAGACATCTATGGGGTCCTGGTGTTGGCTGTGGTCGCTCCTGGATACAAATGGTTTCTGGTTATATACAGTCTTGTGATAAACCTCCATCTCCTCTTATATCCTCTTGGTAGATATCATGGGGTATATATATAGAGATATCAGCACAATGCCAGTCAGCTGCTTGTAAAGCTGAGAGAACATCATGTGTAGAGTCAGGACACATACATTTTGGATATAATCTTCTCTTTTTGGCCTTAGATTTCTTTGTCCTCTCTGATCAGCCGTAACATTATTATTCCCCCTCCTGCTGCCCAAATCGCTCTGACTATTGAATCATGGACTCCACAAGACGTCTGTTGGGCCCTAAAGTATCTGGCACCAAGACACCATGAGCTCTTTGTCGTGTTCCTCATCCCTGAACAATGGCTGCAGTGTGGTCAGGGGAGGGGAGGGCAGGGGCATTATCCTAAGGGGCAGGGGCCGCTGCCATTGGGGTGATGGGGGTTTGATCTACAATGTTTAGGTGAGTAATATCCACATGATGCCAGAACCAGGCCTCCAGCAGAACATTGCCCATCACACTGCCCCGCCATATTGTCTTCTTCCCATAGTGCATCCTGGTGCCATCTCTTCCCCTGGTAAGTGACGCACCCGGCCGTCCCCATATAGGGAAATGTCATCTATCAGACCCGGTGCCGACAACATTGCTTCATGGTCCGGTTGTGATGCTCAATATGGACATTTTCTGGCGGACAAGGTACTGACCCATCTATGGCCAAGTAGCCCCATGGGAGGCGCTGCCGTTCTCTGTGTGATCTGACGTCTTTTTATCACATTCAGTATTTTCTGCTACATTGTCTCTTCTGCGGGATTGTACTCCACATTTTAACTCAGTGTTTCCCAACCAGGGTGCCTCCAGCTGTTGCAAAACTACAACTCCCCTCATGGGATTTGTAGTTTAGCAACATCTTAAAGGGGTACTCCGGAGCTTACACATCTTATCCCCTATCCAAAGGATAAGGGATAAGATGCCTGATCGCAGGAGTCCCGCAGCTGGGGAAGCCCGGGATCATGCACGGGGCACCCTGTTTGTAATCAGTCCCCGGAGCGTGTTCGCTCCGGGTCTGATTACGGTCAACCGCAGGGCCGGCAACCCATTACAAATGGGGTTCCCCGTGCATGATCCCGGGCGTCCCCAGCTGCGGGACTCCCGCGATCAGGCATCTTATCCCCTATCCTTTGGATAGGGGATAAGATGTGTAAGCACCGGAGTACCCCTTTAAGGCTGTTGTCATGCAATGGTGATCTCCTATACTGGATACCAACTCACTTTACGGCCGGTGTCCAGTATGCTGCAAAATGCGGAGTAATCTGTCTGCAGAAAGATAGATGACCCCTAGTGGTGGCTATTTTCATTTTTTAGTAAAAATTTTTTTTTTTTTAAATAAACGTATATTGAAAAAAGTCATCTTATCAGTAGTACTACAAAATATAAAAAGTTTTTCATAATGACAGTGCCTCTTTAAGTGAGAACACAACACATGATTTCCAATAAGTAAACATTACTAACCCCTTAAAGGGGTACTCCGGTGGAAAACATTTTTATTTATTTTTTTTATTTTAAATCAACTGCTGCCAGATTTCTTCTATTAAAATTACTTCTGTTAAAAAATCTTTACCCTTCCAGCACTTATTAGCAGCTGTTTGCTACAGAGGAAATTCTTTTCTTTTTGAATTTCTTTTTTGTCTTGTCCACAGTGCTCTCTGCTGCAACCTCTGTCCGTGTCAGGAACTGTCCAGAGCAAATCCCCATAGCAAACCTATGCTGCTCTGGACAGTTCCTGATATGGACAGAGGTGTCAGCAGAGAGCACTGTGGACAAGACAAAAAAGAAATTAAAAAAATAAAAGAATTTCCTCTGTAGCATACAGCTGCTAATAATTACTGAAAGGATTGAGATTTTTAAATAGAAGTCATTTACAAATCTGTTTAACTTTCTGGAACCAGTTCATTTTAAAAAAAATAAATAAAAAAAAGTTTTCCACCGGAGTACCCCTTTAAGGGGGACATTTCCTGTTGGAGTTCCCTCCTTCCAACTACAAGACCCAGGATCCCTTATTTGTAAGTGTGAGGTCGATTTTCTCCCTCCCACACATCAGTCACCCCACCCATTGAAGCACGGCTAAGCTATGTGTGCTGATGCTCAATATGGACATTTTCTGGCGGACAAGGTACTGACCCGTCTGTGGCCAAGTAGCCCCATGGGAGGCGCTGCCGTGCTCTGTGTGATCTGACGTATTTCTATCACATTCAGCATTTCCAGTATTTACTTCTACATTGTCTCTTCTGCAGGATTGGACTCCACATTCTAACTCAGTGTTTCCCAACCAGCGTGCCTTCAGCTGTTGCTAAACTACAACTCCCAGCATGCCCAGACAGTCGAAGGCTGTCTGGGCATGCTGGGAGTTGTAGTCTTGCAACAGCTGGAGGAACACTGGTTGGAAAACACTGTTCTAACTCATACACCCGCCAACACATCTGAGTATTCGGCACTGATGGCTCTGTCATCCGTTCACTGTTCGTCCTTTCTTGGGCCACTTTTGGTAGGTACTAACCCCTGCATACTGGGATCATCACATGCCGTTAAAATTTGGCCCTTATTAAAGGAGTACTCTGGTGGAAAACATATTTCTCTATCGGCTCCATTGGGGGACACAGACCGTGGGTGTATGCTGCTGTCTCTAGGAGGTGTGACACTATGGTAATAAAAAAAAAGGTCAGCTCCTCCCAGCAGGATATACCCGCCTTCAGGCTCTGAGCTAGTCAGTTTAAGCTTAGTGTCTGAAGGAGGTGGACGGGGTCTGGTTTGCTCTACACCAGGTCTTCTGTTTTTTTATTTTCCTAGTATAGGGACGTGTTAGTTTTTTATTCCTTTTCTTTTCTGTTTTCAGGTGGGGGACTCGGGGACTGCGGTTCCCTGTTTCCCCATTGCGAGTAAGGGGGCACAGACATTGCGTATATGCGCTGTTAACCCCCTCTCGCCAACGGTCAGCGTCTGGGTTGGTACCTCATATTTCCGGGTCCCCCTTTTTCTCTGCTCGCCTCGCTCGCGCATAGCAGCCAGGTGTGATGCAGGGACGAAAAGCTGTTTGAAGACTTCACTGAAGACTCCATTAGGTAAGTTCTTCTGACTGAGGTAATTACTTCCTCCCTTTTTTTCTCCATAGGTACGGACTCGCATCCTCTGGAGACCCCCTGTTTTGGCCCACCTTCAGTTTATGGGGCTTGATTATACACGGGCTGCACTTAATGCTGGGGGAGCAGCGACACCTGAGGGGGCATGTATTATAAGGCACCTTACTTCATGGGACATGTTATGGAGCACTTTACTATGTTATGTGTATGTGTGTTGGTGCAACTACTCCAGCGCCTTATATGCGGCTGTCAGCCGCGGCGCTGCTTCGGGTCGGGCGCTCTCAGTGCCGGCTTACTTTCGTTATGCCTGCAGCGCCTTATACGCGGCTGACAGCCGCGGCGCTGCTACGAGCCGGGCGCTTACTTTCACTTTCGCCGGCAGCCTCTGCCAGCGTTTTGGCTGCCCGCTCTATTCCCCCGAGCGCATATGCGGCTAGGCAGGTGCACTCAGGACAAGAAGCGGGCGCCATGACAGTTCTTCTTCAGCCGGCCTGTAGCTCCGCCCACTGGGCTGGGAGCTCTCGGAGGTGCGAAGCAGCGTCCTATCAGCGCCGTGGGTGCGATTTTCTATGTGTAGGGGTCGGTTACTGTGTGCCTTGCTTCAGGCACGCCCCTCCCTCCCTATTGGCTGGCCTGTTCAGTCTATCTGGCTGCACGGAGCGAGTTCTCCTCACTCCAGCTGACAGGGGACACAGATCAGGGTGAGAAAGTTCCTGTCTTCTTTTTTCCCCACATTATGTCCGTACTCAGGGCTGTTCCTCCCTCTAAACAGAAACCTGGAAATTCAGTGACTTACTATATCTGTAAGCACTGTAATACCAAGATGCATGGCTCCGCTGAGCCCGCTTGCCCTGCCTGCTCCACTGCTCCCCCAGACCCCCTGGTGCCCCCTGATGCCCCTTTGGTCCCGGTGGGTTCAGCCGCTCCTCCAGCCTGGGTTTCTTCCCTGACCCAGTATATGGCTGACTTGACCCAAGTCTCCCGTTCGGTGGCTGAGGCCTCCCGGGAAATGGTGTCCGCCTTGAAGGGGTCTTCCCTGCGCAGGACCTCTGAGAGGGCCCGCTATTCGTCTCCTCGTACTTCACGCTCTCACAAGCGTGCTAGGGGTGCCTCGTCTGACTCTTCCATTGAGTCTTCAGATAGACGTGAACGTTCCCCTCGCGGGTCCCGCCCCCCTATCATCTGGGCACAAACGTTGCTCCTCCAGAGGACGTTCTCGGAGTCGCCGCTCTGCCACGCCAGAGCCGCGTACCTGGTCTGGGTCGCCACCCTCCAGGACTGCCTCTACTCATTTACATTCCCCTGGTGAACTAGTGGACGAGGCTTTCGAACCGGCATCTGACTCAGAGGACCGCTCGGACTCAATTGCAACGGTGAACTCATTGGTGACAGCCATAAGAGACACCTTCCACTTAGAGGACCCAGGATCTTCGGATGTCTATCCAGAAGTATCCTTTCATCGTACTAAGCCAGCACCTCAAAGGTTCAGCCCTCACGCTGACTTTGACGACATTCTGGAATCCGCATGGAAACATCCAGACAAGAGATTCCCGGGAATCAAGACAATTCAAGAACGTTATCCATTTGACATGGACTTTGTCGCTAAGGTGGCTTCCCCTCCCTCGGTGGATCCACCAATCTCCCGGATCTCTTAAGGCGGCTACACTGCCTCTGGCAGATGCCGCTGCCTTCAAGGATCCCGCGGACAAGAAGGTAGAATCCTTAGCGAAGTTCGCTTCTGTAGCAGCTGGCTCTTCTCTTCTTCCCATCTTCGCCTCGACATGGGTGTCCAAGGCCCTGTCGGAGTGGTGCCAAAAGCTCCATCAGGATATCTTAGCGGGATACCCCCCCAGAGGATCTATCTGCTCTGGCTCTCCGATGCGCTAAAGCTGGGGACTTTCTGTGCGCAGCTTCCATGCAGTCAGCCCGTTGTTCTGCCTTTGCTGTGGGTCACCTAGCGGCCCTCCGCCGCTCTATGCGGCTTAAAGCTTGGAATGCAGATGCCGCTTCCAAAAGGTCTCTCACTGAGCTTCCCTTTACAGGCGGCCGTCTTTTTGGCAAACGCCTTGAAGAGATTATCTCTGAGGCAACGGGAGGTAAGAGTTCCTTGTTACCTCAAAATAAAGCCCGCCCTACTTCCCAAAGGAAATCATTTTCCTTTCGGACCTCTGGCCCCAGTAAAGGGTCCGGGCAGGTGCCCTCCCGGGACAAGAAGGCTCCCTTGTTCCGGGCACGCCCGTCTTGGAAGTCGGACTCCAACCGCTCTGGCCGTTTTGCGCCCTAATCGGGCAACGCAAACCCACTTCTGCATGAAGTGAGGCCCCCACCCGCGGTTTCTTTTCGGGTGGGAGGTCGTCTCTTGTTTTTCCGATACATCTGCACCTCACACATTCAGGACTCTTGGGTCAGGGACGTGGTGTCCAATGGTTACCGGATCGAATTCGCCTCCGTTGCAAGGGATCGCTTTTTTTCGATCCCGGGCCCCCCGGTCTCCTCTTCTGGCGAAGCAATTTCGAGTGGCTCTCCAGTCTCTGCTTCTCCAGGGGGTTATCGTCCCCGTCCCTCCAGGGGAACATTTTCGGGGTTTCTATTCAAATCTTTTTGTGGTCCCCAAGAAGGACGGTTCTGTATGACCAATCCTAGACCTCAAGCTTCTCCTTCTCATCTGCCACTTCCGAATGGAATCCGTTCGGTGGTGGCGTCCCTGGAACAAGGGGAGTTCCTTTCATCGGTGGACATCAAGGATGCCTACCTCCATGTGCCAATATTTCCGGGCCATCATCGGTACCTCCGCTTTGCGGTTCCAGAGGGGCACTTTCAATTCGTAGCCCTCCCCTTTGGTCTAGCCACGGTTCCTCGGGTCTTTACAGATCCTTGCGCCAGTGATGGGCTTGTTATGGTCGAGGGGTATCTTGGTGATACCCTATCTGGACGACCTTCTCATCAAGGCTCCAACCAGAGCCCAGACTCTGGACGTCACTCTCCACACTCTGACTCGCTTCGGGTGGATGGTCAACCGGGACAAGTCAGTCCTCTGTCCTACCCAGTCTCTAACCTTTCTGGGACTTCGATTCGACGCGGCCTCTGCCCGAATTTGTCTTCCGTCTGGCGCTCCGGGCGGGGGTCCGCTCCCTTCGGACCCAGGTATCAGTCTCCATCTGCACTTGTATGGAAGTCCTGGGTCGGATGGTGGCAACTATGGAGGCCGTACCCTTTGCCCAGTTTCATTACCGCCCCTTCAACTGGCGATTCTCTCTCGATGGAACAGGTCTCCTCGGTCCCTCGATCGTCAGATTGTTCTCCCTCTCAGGGTCCGTCAGTCTCTGCTCTGGTGGCTCCGCTCCCCACCCCCTTCTTCTCCAAGGGCGGTCCTTTCTTCCCCTTCACTGGCAGGTTGTTATAACGGATGCCAGCCTGTCGGGCTGGGGCGGCGTGTTCAGGGACTGGACGGTTCAGGGGCTCTGGTCTCCCCAGGAGACCCTTCTTCCGATAAACATATTGGAATTATGGGCGATTCTTCTTTGTCTTCTTCATTGGGAGTCCCGTCCTGTCCGCGTTCAGTCGGACAACGCCATGACCGTGGCATACATAAATCGACAGGGCGGCACTCGCAGCTTGGCAGCCATGGCCGCGGTGACCAAGATTCTCACCTGGGCGGAGAACAAGGTTCCGGCCATTTCGGCGATTCACATTCCGGGAGTGCTCAACAGGGAAGCGGACTTCCTCAGTCGGTCCTCACCCGATCCCGCGAGTGGTCTCTTCATCCGGAGGTCTTCATGCAGCTCTGCGACCTCTGGGGCATTCCGGACGTGGACCTCTTCGCGTCCCGGCACAATCGGAAAATTCTTCCGTTTGTGTCCAAGTCCCGGGACCCTCAGGCTCTAGCCGTGGACGCCCTAGTGATTCCTTGGGCGGGGTTCGCCCTCCCTTATCTGTTCCCTCCTCTTCCGCTCCTTCCCAGGGTGCTGAGGAAGCCCAAGGCAGAGGACGTCCCCGCCATTCTGGTAGCTCCAGATTGGCCCCGAAGGTCGTGGTACGCCGACGTAGTCAGGCTCCTGGACGACGCACCTCTGCGCCTTTCGCTCCGCCCGGATCTACTCTCTCAGGGTCCTCTTTGCCACCCCAATTTACAGTCGCTGCATTTGACAGTGTGGAGGTTGAGACCGCGGTTTAGAGGGCCAGCGGGTTCTCTTCCCAAGTCATTCACACCATGCTCAAGGCTCGTAAGCCCTCCTCCGCAAGAATTTACCACCGTACTTGGCGGTCTTATTTTCGTTGGTGTGAAGCTCAGGACTTCTCCCCGTTGACCTTCTCGGTTCCCCGTCTTCTCTCCTTTTTGCAGTCGGGGTTGGAACTGGGGTTGTCTCTCAGTTCCCTTAAAGGTCAGGTTTCGGCCCTTACTGTTCTTTTCCAGCGGCCCCTGGCTTCTAATCCTCATGTCCGGACTTTCCTGCAAGGAGTGGCGCACACTGTTCCTCCTTATCGGTCACCTTCTCCCCCTTGGGACTTGAATTTGGTTCTGAGTGCCCTCCAGGGTGCACCCTTGGAGCCCCTTAGAGAGGTGTCTCTCCGCCTCCTTTCTTGGAAAGTTGCGTTTCTTGTGGCTATCACCTCCATCCGAAGGGTGTCGGAATTGGCAGCTCTTTCCTGCTGTTCTCCGTTTCTGGTGATCCACCAGGACAAGGTCGTTTTCCGTCCAGATCCTTCCTTTTTACCTAAGGTGGTCTCGGCCTTTCATCTCAATGAGGACATTGTCCTCCTGTCTTTTTGTCCTGCTCCCTCTCATCCTAAGGAGCGCTTACTACACAAGCTGGATGTAGTTTGGGCTGTTCGGTCTTATCTCTCCATCACTTCTTCGTTTCGTCAGTGTGATTCCATTTTCGTCCTTACGGAAGGTCGTCGTAAGGGACAACCTGCTTCCAAGGCTACCATTTCTCAGTGGATTCGGTCCGCCATTTCGGAAGCCTATCGCTGTAAGGGGAAGATTCCTCCTTTCAGGGTTGTGGCTCATTACACCCGTTCTGTTGGGGCATCCTGGGCTCTCCAGAATAGAGCCTCGGCCTCGCAGATTTGCAAGGCGGCTACCTGGTCATCTTTGCACACTTTCTTGAGGTTTTCCTGAGTTCATACTTCGCATCGGCTGATGCTAGTCTGGGCCGTAAAGTGTTCAGGGGGCAGTGCATCGGCCGTCTGCCTGATTACTTATCTGCCCACCCAAGGGACGGCTTTGGTACGTCCCACGGTCTATGTCCCCCAATGGAGCCGATAGAGAAAAGGAGAATTTTTAACACTTACCGTAAAATCTCTTTCTCGAAGGATCCATTGGGGGACACAGCTCCCGCCCTTTTTGGGTTTTTCCTTTGGTTCTCTGTCCGAGGGTGTGTTCAGTTATGTTTTTTCTTCTGGTTCTCGGACAGTTTGGGGTTTTTCTTTGACCTATTGGTCTCCTCCTATTGCTCCTGAACTTAAACTGACTAGCTCAGAGCCTGAAGGCGGGTATATCCTGCTGGGAGGAGCTGACTTTTTTATTACCATAGTGTCACACCTCCTAGACACAGCAGCATACACCCACGGTCTGTGTCCCCCAATGGATCCTCCGAGAAAGAGATTTTACGGTAAGTGTTAAAAAATCTCCTTTTTTTTTTTAAATCAACTGGTGCCAGAAAGTTAAACAGATTTGTTAATGACTTCTATTAAAAAAATCTTCACCCTTCCAGTACTTTTTAGCAGCTGTATGCTACAGAGAAAATTCTTTTCTTTTTGAATTTCTTTTTTGTATCCACAGTTCTCTCTGCTGACACCTCTGTCCGTGTCAGGAACTGTCCAGAGCAGGAGAAAATCCCCATAGCAAACATACGCTGCTCTGGACAGTTCCTGACACTGACAGAGGTGTCAGCAGAGAGCACTGTGGACAAGACCAAAAAGAAATTCAAAAAGAAAAGAATTTCCTCTTTAGCATACAGCTGCTAAAAAGTACTGGAAGGGTAAAGATTTTTAAGAGAAGTAATTAACAATTCTGTTTAACTTTCTGGCCCCAGTTGATTTAAAAAATTTTTTTTTCCACCGGAGTACCCCTTTAAAGTCACTCCTCTTATTACCGTTATCTATTAGCTATAACCTCAAAAACGGTGGTTCATGTAACACCTCAGGTACTAAGATATTCAAGATCCTATAGGTGAGAAGACTCAGCATTTGGACTGTGATAAGGAGGAGGATCAGGTGGAGGACATGACGGCTGTGTTGGCGGTGGTAGTAATGGTACTAGTAGTCCTGCTGGTGGGTAGAGGGGCAAATTTTAAAAGATCATCAATATGTAAAATATTTGGATGAATGTTGTTCCCATCATATTACTAATTGAGAAGATCCTTCTCCTCTTAGGGGCAGGTGGTTCTGACCTCTTAGGGGTTTTTGACATTCACTTGAATATAAGATATAATATAACATATATATAAATATATATATATATATATATATATATATATATATATATATATATATATATATACACTGCTCAAAAGATAAAGGGAACACTAAGATATAAAATATATTTATTTTTTACATCTTGCAGAAAAGTGATTGTAGGACGACGAGTGAACATGAAAACCCCATATCGGAGTCAGTGAATGGTAGGAGCCTCTCCTTAATCTTGTGTTTTATATTGTTCTTATAAAGTCCAGATGGAGTTTACCTGAAATGTTCTGGTGTATAACTTGTGTCCATAGAGATAGATCTGGAGGAGAGGTGTATAACTACTATATATATCCTGATCCCATAGAGATAGCAGCAGTATACAGACAGAGCTGGAGGGGAGGTGTATAACTACTTTATATCCTGATCCCATAGAGATAGATCTGGAGGAGAGGTGTATAACTACTATATATATCCTGATCCCATAGAGATAGCAGCAGTATACAGATAGAGCTGGAGGAGAGGTGTATAACTACTATATATATCCTGATCCCATAGAGATAGCAACAGTATACAGATAGAGCTGGAGGAGAGGTGTATAACTACTATATATATCCTGATCCCATAGAGATAGCAGCAGTATACAGATAGAGCTGGAGGAGAGGTGTATAACTACTATATATATCCTGATCCCATAGAGATAGCAACAGTATACAGATAGTCCTACAGGGGAGGTGTATAACTAGTATATATCCTAATCCCATAGAGATAGCAGCAGTATACAGATAGTCCTGGAGGGGAGGTGTATGACTACTATATATCCTAATCCAATTGAGATAGAGCTGGATTGGAGGTGTATAACTACTATATATCCTGATCCCATAGAGATAGCAGCAGTATACAGACAGAGCTGGATGGGAGGTGTATAACTACTTTATATCCTGATCCCATAGAGATAGATCTGGAGGAGAGGTGTATAACTACTATATATATCCTGATCCCATAGAGATAGCAGCAGTATACAGATAGAGCTGGAGGAGAGGTGTATAACTACTATATATATCCTGATCCCATAGAGATAGCAGCAGTATACAGATAGAGCTGGAGGAGAGGTGTATAACTACTATATATCCTGATCCCATAGAGATAGCAGCAGTATACAGATAGAGCTGGAGGAGAGGTGTATAACTACTATATATATCCTGATCCCATAGAGATAGCAGCAGCAGTATACATATAGAGCTGGAGGGAAGGTGTATAACTACTCTATATATTTTGATCCCATAGAGATGGCAGCAGCAGTATACAGATAGAGCTGGAGGGAAGGTGTATAACTACTATATATCCTGATCCCATAGCGATAGCAGCAGCAGTATACAGATAGAACTGGAAGGGATCTGGGAGCTACCAGAGAGGCAATGTCCTCCTGTACATCACAGGAATTCAGCTGACACATTTTGCTCTGTGATTTTCTGTGGGTCAGACTCGTGATCACATGACCCAGTTACAGTAATGAACCATTTTTGTCAAAATGAGTGCGAATTTTTGTATTAGCAACTAATGTAAATAATTTAGTAGATGTTCTATATTGTGGGAGATCAGCTGCCTAGTCCCCTTTTTTGAGGCTGCACCTCAGGACTCCAACTCCTATTAGAGGTTTTACCTTTTGTAAGCGCAGTATAAATCAGCCTCAGCACCTGTGCGGACTTGGGGCCAACCTGTAAATCTGGACTATCTGAGAAAGTGGAATGAAAGGCCCCACTACAACACCTGCCTTTCATCCCATAAAAATCCAGGCCCTATAATAGGACTTACTGAATACCTGAGCGAGCTGTGTGTCGCCAGTGATTTCCCATATCTCACCCAGCTTTCCCTGAAAGCTGGCGCCCACATTTGACACTTTTGCATGGATCTTAAATGATTATATTTACTGTGTTAAAATTTTTCCTTTAAAAATGTTAAAATATCTATTAATTTGTATTGGAATTATCTTTTTTCCAGGTGTCCGTCTCCTTTTATCTCCCTCTAGTAGAGTAGAAGACTATCAATCATGGATTGACAGAATTAGAACTAAACCAGTTAAAACGTTTGCATGTTCTGAATGTGGGAAACATTTTAAAAAGAAATGTATACTTTCCTTACACGAGAGAATTCACAACGGTGACAGGCCGTTTTCATGTTCAAAATGTGGGAAATGTTTCAGCAGGAAATCTGTTCTCGATAGACATCAAATAATTCACACATCGGAAAAGCCATTTCCATGCCCGGACTGTGGGATGTGGTTTAAACATAAGGATTATCTTGAGAGACATCAAAGAAGTCACAGGGGGGAGAAGCCATTTTCATGCTCAGAATGTGGAAGATGTTTTACTCGTAAATCTAGTCTTGTGTATCATCGGAAAAGTCACACAGGGGAGAAGCCGTTTTCGTGTTCAGAATGTGGAAAATGTTTTACCCAAAAATCAAGTCTTGTGGATCATGTAAAAAGTCACACGGGGGAGAAGGTATTTTCATGTCCTGAATGTGGGAAATCTTTTACTCAGAAGTCACATGTTACGGAACATCTAAGAACTCACACAGAGGGGATGTCGTTTTTATGTACAGAATGTGGAAAATGTTTTAAGTCTAAAAGTCATCTTCAGAGACATCAGAGAATTCACACAGGGGTAAGGCCATTTCCATGTGACGTGTGTGGGAAATGTTTTACACGTAAAGATTCTCTTGAGAAGCATCAAAGAGCTCACACAGGGGAGAAGCCATTTTCATGCGTGGAATGTGGAAAAAGTTTTATCCATAAATATTCTCTCGAGAGCCATCAGGTAATACACACGGGAGAGAAGCCCTTTCCATGTCCTGAATGTGGGAGACGTTTTAACCATAAACAGGTTCTTGCCGTACATCTGAAAACTCACACAGGGGAGAAGCCGTTTTCATGTCCCGATTGCGGGAAATGCTTTACCCATAAAACAAGTCTTGTGTATCACCTGGGAATTCACACAGGGGAGGAGCGGTTCTCATGTACTGAATGTGGGAAATGTTTTAGAAACAAATCGAGTTTTGAGGATCATCTAAGAAGTCACACAAGATAGAAGCTTCAGAAAGGAGGAAATGCTTTTTATTTTTTTACTTAAATGTCATTTTGAGACGTCTTGGAGGATTAGTTCTGGGGAGGTGACTTTTTCATGCTCAGGATATTAAATAAGTTTTAGCCATAAAAAGTCCCTCAGGGAGGAAGCCATTTTCATGATGTGAATGTGAGAAATGTTTTACTTGTCCATGGTTTTTGTCTGTTATTGCAGCTGAGCCCCACTAATTTACAGACAGGTGGGGGCGCTGTTTATAGAAAAAAAGCCATTATTTATTTATTAATAAATTTATATTTTTAATCTTTTCAACCCGTTTACTGGTTTATGCCACCGAAACCGATGCAGGGTCCCGGAACGCTGTACTTTTCTTAACTTTTTTTTTTTACTTAAAGGGGTACTCCGCTGCTTAGCGTTTGGAACAAAATGTTCCCTACGCAGGAGTCGGGAGCTCGTTATGTCATGGCTCCACCCCCTCAATGCAAGTCTATGGGAGGGGGCGTGACTGCCGTCACGCCCCCTCCCATAGACATGCATTGAGGGGGCATGGCGTGACATCATGAGGGGGCTATGATGTCACGAGCTCCCAGCACTGTTTGTTCTAAACACTGAGCAGTGGAGTACCCCTTTAAACTATGAACTCTCTGTGGGGGGCTCCCGGCCTCTGCTCCCCACCTCGCCAGCCTGGAACGCGCGCCTCTACGCATACACAGATAGGGAGCGATGTGTCACTTGTGGCGGCAGGGCAGAGAGCAGCTGTGAGGGCCGCCTCCTGTGACTAATTACCCAGGTCCCGACGGGTTTCACCCCGTTCCCTACACCTGTTTCACGCTGACCACGGTTTGGGCAAAAGAAAAGAACCGGGCCAACAAAATTTCCTAGAATATCCAACACATTTGTATTCATTTAAAGGGGTACTCCACTGCCCCAGCGTTCGGAACACTTTGTTGCGAACTCTGGGTGTGGGCGTCGTGACATCGCGAGCACGCCCCCTCAATGCAAGTCTATAGGAGGGGGCGTGGCAGCCACCACCACCCCTCCTATAGACTTGTATTGAGGGGGTGTGGCCGTGACATCACGACCCCCACAGCCCTCACCCAGCGTTCGGAACAAAATGTTCTGAATGCTGGGGCAGTGGAGTACCCCTTTAAAGAAAGATACCAGTTGGGGGGGCAGGGGGTGGGGGGGGAGCTATGTTTACAATGGTCTTGTTCTTATTCTCCTAATTTATTGTTAATTGTACATTTGACCTCATTTTTACCTCGCCTTTCTGCCTCCCTAATATGTCGGGGGGGGGGGGATTGTCCTGGCTATTGTCTAATCCTTTAATTTATTGGAAAATTAAAAACGTTTTAAAAAAAAATTTAAAAATACGACAAATGAGCTTCAATCACTGAAAATGTTGGCCCAACACATAATGATGAAATATTTTGATGCTCATGGTAGGTAGGGGGTTAAAGGGGTACTCCGGTGAAAAACGTTTTTTTTATTTTTTTTTGTTTTTTTTTTATCAACTGGGGCCATAAAGTAAAACAGATTTGTAAATTACGTCTATTAAAAAAATCTTAATCCTTCCAGTACTTATTAGCTGCTGAATACTACAGAGGAAACTCTCTTCTTTTTGGAACACAGTGCTCTCTGCTGACATCTCTGTCCATTTTAGGAACTGTCCAGAGTAGGAGAAAATCCCCATAGCAAACATATGCTGCTCTGGACAGTTCCTAAAACCGGGACAGACTGTTTCACGCTTTCACAGCGCTTCCTCAAGCCGGTGTGCCAAAAAGTGAAAAGGTCTGAATGTATTGTAACAATTTTACTTACTCATTGTACTGCAAAATACTCATTAAAAGTGTTAAAGGGGTACTCCACTGCCCCAGTGCTTGGAACATTTTCTTCCAAACATTGTGTATGGGCTGCGGGGGTGGTGACATCACGGCCACAACCCCTCAATGCAAATCTATGGGTCACCCGCCATGCACCCTCCCATAAATGAGGGGGCGTGGCAGTGACATCACCACCCCCGCAGCCCACACCCAGCGTTCGGAGCAAAATGATTGTGGGGAGTCCCAGAAGTTCCCCCCCCCCCCCAACCTCCAGAATGGGAAATTTCTTTCCACGCTACACCCACTGCTCCCCACCCTTTAACCCCTTAAAGGGGTGCTCCGCTGTAGAAAATATCTGACAGTTTTTCTTTAAAGGGAGTCTCCGCGTCCCATGCTTGTTTAGCCCAGGCTGTATACCTCAGAGTTGCCTGTATACCTCAGAGTTGCCTGTGATTCTTCCATAGACTTCACCAGTGTTTCCTGACTTGTGATCTTTGAGCCCCTGCTGGGCTTTGGTTTATCCCTGTCTGATTCTGTACCTCGTGACATCTTGGCTTAGCCCTTGGACTGTAACCTGTTAAAGGGGTACTCCGCTGCTCAGTGTTTGGAACAAACCGTTCTGAACGCTGGAGCCGGGAGCTTGTGACCTAATAGTCCCACCCCCTCAATGTAAGTATGGGAGGGGGTGTGATGGCCGTCACGCCCCTTCCCATAGACTTGCATTGAGGGGGCAGGGCGTGACATCATGAGCTCCCGCCACCGGATCCAGCGTTCGGAACAGTTTGTTTCAAATGCTGAGCAGCGGAGTACCCCTTTAACCACTTTGCTCATTCTGCTCATGTGTTACCTCTGGACCATTTAGTTCCTGATTTACCCTTTGATTGCTGGATGTGACCTCCAGGTACTGACCCAGGAGCGCTTACGATTTCCTTTTAGTCACTTTAGTATAGGAAGGGACCATCTTCATGGTTTGGGTTGTTACATCAGGTTCTCCAGGAGGCCGGACAGGCGTTCTGGGGATAGACTGGAGCATCACATCCCTCACCCTATCACTACACTTCACCTTCTTACCGTGGAGACATCTTCGATTCATTCTTGTTTGGATTACCTTAAAGGGGTACTGGTGCCAGAATGTTAAACAGATTTCTAAATTACTTTTATTTAAAAAAAATCTTAATCCTTCCAGTACTTATTAGCTGCTGAATACTACAGAGGAAATTATTTTCTTTTTGGAACACAGAGCTCTCTGCTGACATCATGACCACAGTGCTCTCTGCTGACACCTCTGTCCATTTTAGGAACTGTCCAGAGCAGCAAATGTTTTCTATGGGGATTTTCTCCTACTCTGGACAGTTCCCAAAATGGACAGAGATGTCAGCAGAGAGCACTGTGGTCATGATGTCAGCAGAGAGCTCTGTGTTCCAAAAAGAAAAGAATTTCCTCTGTAGTATTCTGCAGCTAATAAGTACTGAAAGGATTGAGATTTTTTAATAGAAGTAATTTACAAATCTGTATAACTTTCTGGCACCAGTTTATTTAAAAAAAATAAAAAAAAAGTTTTTCACCGGAGTACCCCTTTAACCCTTTCCTCCATATTCTCCCCTGTCCAGGCAGATTATTTTCCTGTCTGGCCGCTGCCTCCTCCTGTGTCAGGTCACTGGTCGCTCATAATGCTGCCCCTCCCTACATCTCCTCCATTATAATAATCTAAGACTACGATCTTCTATAATCCGGAGCTCTCCCTCCCATCCTCACCTGGAGCTCGTGCTGCTCCAGTCCTCTGGAATATGATCCCCCCCCCCCGGTCACTGAGACAAAAACCTAACACCCGGTTATCGTATCCAGCTCCAGGAAAACAAAATCCAGGAAAACATAACATTTAACAGTGCACATTAAGAATGGTATGCCAGCATAGCGGCAAGGGACAGGTCAGTCTGTAAAATCAGGGAGTGGACGCCAACGCGTCTCGAGCCTTAAGCTCTTAGTCATGACTAAGAACTTAGGCTCGAAACGCGTCGGCATTTCACTCCCTGATTTTACGGAGTGACCTGTCCCTTGCCGCTATGCTGACATACCATTCTTAATGTGCACTATTAAACGTTAAAGGAGTTACCCAGGAAAAAACGTTTTTTTTATATATCGACTGGCTCCAGAAAGTTAAACAGATTTGTAAATTACTTCTATTAAAAAAAATCTTAATCCTTTCAATACTTATAAACTGCTGAAGTTGAGTTGTTCTTTTCAGTCTAAGTGCTCTCTGATGACACCTGTCTCGGGAACTGTCCAGAGTAGAAGCAAGTCCCCATAGCAAACCTCATCTACTCTGTGCAGTTCCTGAGACAGACAGAGTTGTCAGCAGAGAGCACTGTTTCCAGACAGAAAAGAACAACTTCAGCAGCTGATAATTATTGGAAGGATTAGGATTTTTTAATAGAAGTAATTTACAAATCTGTAAAACTTTCTGGATCCGGTTGATATAAGAAAAATAATTTTTTTTCCTGGAATACCCCTTTAAGTTTTCCTGGATTTTTTTTCCCCGGGAGCTGGATCCATCCTTTTTCACTTGTCTGCAATTATCCGGGGGGCGCGGTTCCCTGCACCCGTGCCTCCGGACCTTACTATTAGTGCCTGTGGTGTATGAAGGTTCGGTGAGCTGATCTACTACTGCTCCTACTTTGTAGCTTTAGACAACAACGACTTTCAATCTGTAATATGGAGGATGATTTAACGTTACCAGATAAGAGGTCAGAACAATGGAAACTGCTGTTTGATTTCTACAAAGTAAAGTAATACAATTGTCTAGAAGAAATCCTACATCCGGGCGAGGTATCGGCGGGTCTGTGTTAGTGAAGACTTCAGAAGAGAAGGATTTAGGGGCAGGGATTTCTGACAGCACCAAAGTGAGTGAAGAGTGCGGCCCGGCCGTAGGGAAAGCGATCGGAATATGGACCTGACCTGATAACCACCTCCACAGGGCAGAGTGCAGCCCGGCCGTAGGGAAAGCGATCAGAATACGGACCTGACCTGATAACCACCCCCACAGGGCAGAGTGCGGCCCGGCCGTAGGGAAAGCGATGGGAATATGGACCTGGCCTGATAACCCCCCCCCCCCCCCACAGGGCAGAGTGCGGCCCGGCCTTAGGGAAAGCGATGGGAATATGGACCTGACCTGATAACCATCTCCACAGGGCAGAGTGCGGCCCGGCCGTAGGGAAAGCGATCGGAATACGGACCTGACCTGATAACCACCCCCACAGGGCAGAGTGCGGCCCGGCCGTAGGGAAAGCGAGCGGAATAATGACCTGATAACCACCCCCACAGGGCAGAGTGCGGCCCGGCCGTAGGGAAAGCGAGCGGAATACGGACCTGACCTGATAACCATCTCCACAGGGCAGAGTGCGGCCCGGCTGTAGGGAAAGCGAGCGGAATATGGACCTGACCTGATAACACCCCCACAGGGCAGAGTGCGGCCCGGCCTTAGGGAAAGCGAGCGGAATAATGACCTGATAACCACCCCCACAGGGCAGAGTGCGGCCCGGCCGTAGGGAAAGCGAGCGGAATAATGACCTGATAACCACCCCCACAGGGCAGAGTGCGGCCCGGCCGTAGGGAAAGCGAGCGGAATACTGGCCTGATAACCACCCCCACAGGGCAGAGTGCGGCCCGGCCGTAGGGAAAGCGAGCGGAATACGGACCTGACCTGATAACCATCCCCACAGGGCAGAGTGCGGCCCGGCCGTAGGGAAAGCGAGCGGAATACTGGCCTGATAACCACCCCCACAGGGCAGAGTGCGGCGCGGCCCGGCCGTAGGGAAAGCGATCGGAATACTGGCCTGACCTGATAACCATCCCCACAGGGCAGAGTGCGGCCCGGCTGTAGGGAAAGTGATCGGAATATGGACCCGACCTGATAACCACCCCCACAGGGCAGAGTGCGGCCCGGCCGTAGGGAAAGAGATCGGAATATGGACCTTATTTATCTAGAAGGTGCAGCAGGATGATGAATTTTGCGCAGCTCTGCTGTGGTGGGAAAAGTAAGACACTTTCCCGGGTCCTGAATTTGGCAGGTTAGGTGTATTTATTTACTTTCACGGGAAATTTTTACTTGCATTTTAGACGCTACAATCAAATTTGATTGAGGTGTCTAAGGGGTTAAAGTTGGGCATCATCGTGATCGGTGATGTCTGGCATTAGAGATGGACCACACAGCTATGGACGCTGTCGTCCACAAGGGGTTAAAGGTTGAAGTGCGGAAGGTAGAAGTGATTCTCACGCCTACTGGTAGTTGGTGTCGCCTTACGCCAAAAAAAAGTACCTTTGCGCACAAAATAACGACTTTAATCAAAAGTCGCAAATGATAAATACGTGACCACAGAATGGTCAAAAAGAAAAGAGTAAAACTCTATATCAAAAGGCGCATAAAAGTCCCAACATATGCTGCTTGCGCCTGAACTGCGCCAAAACATAGACAAAAAAAGCAATGATGAATCTCCCCCCAATGTTGTGTAGATATTTACCGCTCCCGTCCTGAACCTTATCGCTCTCTATTCCTTACAATACGAACGTCAATTTGTTTCTCTTATTGGAGTCAAGTGAGAAAGTGACGTCCACTCCATCCATAACCTTGTGTCATTTTCTGTTCTCCGATCATGTGATCGAGGGTAGAAGTCGACAACTGGTGCATAAAGGCGTCTGTAGATGCATAACGCTGTACGCCGTGGAGTTGGCTGGTTACATTTTTTCTGGATGTGCCCTATTAAAGGGGTACTCCGGTGAAAACCATTTTTCTTTTAAATCAACTGGTGGCAGAAAGTTAAACATATTTGTAAATTACTTCTATTAAAAAATCTTAATCCTTCCTGTACTTATTAGCTGCTGAATACTACAGAGGAAATTCTTTTCTTTTTGGAATGCTCTCTGATGACATCACGAGCAGTTCTCTCTGCTGACGTTATTATAATAATAATAATGACGCTTTATTTATTGTTGTCCTTAGTGGGATTTGAACCCAAGTCCCCAGCACTGCAAGACAGTAGTGCTAACCACTGAGCCACGATGCTGCCCTTAGAATACATCTGCTATGCATGGTTGCTAAAATGGACAGAGATATCAGCAGAGAGCACTGTGCTCGTGATGTCATCAGTGTTCCAAAAAGAAAGGAATTTCCTCTGTAGCATTCAGCAGCTAATAAGTACTGGAAGGATTAAGATTTTTTAATAGAAGTAACTTACAAATATGTTTAACTTTCTGCCACCAGTTGATTTAAAAGAAAAAAGGTTTTCACCGGAGTACCCCTTTAACCCCTTAAGGACATAGGGCGTATCCATACGCCCCCGTTTCCAAGTCCTTAAGGACCGAGGGCGTATGGATACGCCCTGAGCATTTCCGGCCCCCGCCGCTAGCCGGAGGGGAGCCGGAGCCGGATGCCTGCTGAAATCGTTCAGCAGGCATCGCGGCATATCGCCCAGGGGGGTCATTATGTCCCCCCATGTCGGCGATTGCCGCAGATCGCTGGACAATTTAGTCCAGCGATCTGCGGCGGATTCCGGGTCAATCGGGTCTCCAGTGACCCGATGACCCGGAATTACTGGCTGATCGGGCCCCGAACAGCCATAGCCAGCAGGGGTGAGGTGGCACTGTTGCCACCTCACGATCGCCCTGATTCGTCGGTCGGATTACCGGCCGACCAATCAGGGCGCCTGCTGCGGGTGTCACTCCCGCAACCCGCTCCGCCCCTCTTCCGGAGGACGTGAGCGGGTGCGGGAAGATGACCCCCGGTGCTGGGGACCCCGATCCCCGGCGTCCCTGTTGGGATCGGGGCCCCAGGAGCAACGGCGGCGGCGAGGGACTGACCTGTGCGGCGGCATCGTGGAGCAGCAGTTGGAGGTGAGTGACAGCCTCCTGCTGTTGCTTAGCAACAGCTCCCAGCATGCAACAAGGGCATGCTGGGAGCTGTAGTTATGCAACAGCAGGAGGCAGACCACCACAACTCCCAGCATGCACTTATGGGCATGCTGGGACTTGTAGTTTTGCAACAGCTGGAGGCACATTCTTTCTATGGAAAAGTGTACCTTCAGCTGTTGTGTAACTACAACTCCCAGCTTGCACAATCAGCTAAAGTGCATGCTGAGAGTTGTAGTGGTGCATCTGGTGGTTGCATAACTACAACTCCCAGCATGCCCGTTGGCTGTCGGTGACTGCTGAGAGTTGTAGTTTTGCAACAGCTGAAGGCACACTAAGTAGTAAACCAGTGTGTCTCCAGCTGTTGCATAACTACAATCCCCAGCATCCCCAGCCAATGTAGTATGCCTCCGGCTGTTGCATAACTACAAGACCCAGCATGCCCTTCCGCTGTCCGTACATGCTGGGGGTTGTAGCTTTTGCAACAGCTGAAGGCACACTGGTTGCAAAACACTGAATTTGTTACCAAACTCGGTGTTTCACAACCTGTGTGTCTCCAGCTGTTGCAAAACTACAACTCCCAGCATGCACTGATAGACCGTACATGCTGGGAGTTGTAGTTTTGCAACAGCTGGATGTCCCCCCCCCCCCCCAATGTGAACGTACAGGGTACACTCACATGGGCGGAGGATTACAGTAAGTATCCGGCTGCAAGTTTGAGGTGCGGCAAATTTTCTGCTGCAGCTCAAGCTGCCAGCGAGAAACTACTGTGAACCCCCGCCCGTGTGACTGTACCCTAAAAACACTACACTACACTAACACACAATAAAATAAAAAGTAAAAAACACTACATATACACATACCCCTACACAGCCCCCCTCCCCTCCCCAATAAAAATGAAAAACGTCTGGTACGCCACTGTTTCCAGAACGGAGCCTCCAGCTGTTGCAAAACAACAACTCCCAGTATTACCAGATAGTCACTGACTGTCCAGGCATGCTGGGAGTTTTACAACAGCTGGAGGCACCCTGTTTGGGAATCACTGGCGTAGAATACCCCTATGTCCACCCCTATGCAAGTCCCTAATTAAGGCCTCAAATGCGCATGGCGCTCTCACTTTGGAGCCCTGTCGTATTTCAAGGCAACAGTTTAGGGCCACATATGGGGTATCGCCGTACTCGGGAGAAATTGGGCTTCAAATTTTGTGGGGTATTTTCTGCTATTACCCTTTTTAAAAATGTAAAATTTTTGGGAAAACAAGCATTTTAGGTAATAAAATTTTTTTTTTTTTTACATATACAAAAGTCATGAAACACCTGTGGGGTATAAAGGTTCACTTAACCCCTTGTTACGTTCCCCGAGGGGTCTAGTTTCCAAAATGGTATGCCATGTGTTTTTTTTTTTTTGCTGTCGTGGCACCATAGGGGCTTCCTAAATGCGGCATGCCCCCAGAGCAAAATTTGCTTTCAAAAAGCCAAATGTGACTCCTTCTCTTCTGAGACCTGTAGTGCGCCAGCAGAGCACTTTTCACCCCCATATGGGGTGTTTTCTGAATCGGGAGAAATTGGGCTTCAAATTTTGGGGGGTGTTTTCTGCTATTACCCTTTTTAAAAATGTAAAAATTTTGGGAAACCAAGCATTTTAGGTAAAAAAAAAAAAAAAAAATTCACATATGCAAAAGTCGTGAAACACCTGTAGGGTATTAAGGTTCACATTACCCCTTGTTACGTTCCCCGAGGGGTCTAGTTTCCAAAATGGTATGCCATGTGTTTTTTTTTTGCTGTTCTGGCACCATAGGGGCTTCCTAAATGCGGCATGCCCCCAGAGCAAAATTCGCTTTCAAAAAGCCAAATGTGACTCCTTCTCTACTGAGACCTGTAGTGCGCCAGCAGAGCAATTTTCACCCCCATATGGGGTGTTTTCTGAATCGGGAGAAATTGGGCTTCAATTTTGGGGGGTATTTTCTGCTATTACCCTTTTTAAAAATGTAAAAATTTTGTGAAACCAAGCATATTAGGTAAAAAACAAATTTTTTTTTTTTTACATATGCAAAAGTCGTGAAACACCTGTGGGGTATTAAGGTTCACTTTACCACTTGTTACGTTCCCTGAGGGGTCTAGTTTCCAAAATGGTATGCCATGTGTGTTTTTTTGCTGTTCTGGCACCATAGGGGCTTCCTAAAGGTGACATGCCCCCCAAAAACCATTTGACGCTCCTTCCCTTCTGAGCCCTCTACTGTGCCCGCCGAACACTTTACATAGACATATGAGGTATGTGCTTACTCGAGAGAAATTGGGTTTCAAATACAAGTAAAAATTTTCTCCTTTTTACCCCTTGCAAAAATTCTAAAATTGGGTCTACAAGAACATGCGAGTGTAAAAAATGAAGATTTTGAATTTTCTCCTTCACTTTGCTGCTATTCCTGTGAAACACCTAAAGGGTTAATACACTTACTGAATGTCATTTTGAATACTTTGGGGGGTGTAGTTTTTATAATGGGGTCTTTTATGGGGCATTTCTAATATGAAGACCCTTCAAATCCACTTCAAACCTGAACTGGTCCCTGAAAAATAGCGAGTTTGAAAATTTTGTGAAAAATTTCAAAATTGCTGCTGAACTTTGAAGCCCTCTGGTGTCTTCCAAAAGTAAAAACTCATCAATTTTATGATGCAAACATAAAGTAGACATATTGTATATGTGAACCCAAAAAAAAAAAATATTTTGAATATCCATTTTCCTTACAAGCAGAGAGCTTCAAAGTTAGAAAAATGCAAAATTTTCAAATTTTTCATAAAATTTTGGGATTTTTCACCAAGAATGGATGCAAGTTATCAAAAAATTTTACCACTAAGTTAAAGTAGAATATGTCACGAAAAAACAATCTCGGAATCAGAATGATAACGAAAAGCATTCCAGAGTTATTAATGTTTAAAGTGACAGTGGTCAGATGTGCAAAAAATGGCCGGGTCCTAAGGTGTAAAATGGCCTGGTCCTTAAAGGGTTAAGCAGACGTTCTAAAAATCAGGAGTTCATAGGAGTTAAAGGGGTACTCCGCTGCTCAGCATTTGGAACTCTGGAGCCGGTGCCAGGAGCTTGTGACATCATAGCCCCGCCTCCTCAATGCAAGTCTATGGGAGGGGGCGTGACGGCTGTCACGCCCCCTCCCATAGACTTGCATTGAGGGGGCAGGGCGGGGCGGGGCATCATGAGGGGCGGGGCTATGACGTCATGAGCTCCCGATGTCGGCTCCAGCATTCCGAACAGTTTGTTCCAATCGCTGAGCAGCGGAGTACCCCTTTAAGACTCCTGCAGTCTTTCCTGTCAGGCTGGATATCAGCTTTTTACGGCCAAAATCCTGACTAGTGACCTCACCTTCTTGTCTCATCACTGCATGGAACTGATCACAATTTCTGTGTTTTGTTTGTCCTCCCAATTTTTGAGGATTGATCACAGGTTCTCAGCCGTGCTTCAATGGGTGGGGTGACTGATGTGTGGGAGGGAGAAAAGCGACCTCACACTTACAAATAAGGGATCCTGGGACTTGTAGTTGGAGGGAGGGAACTCCAACACGAAATGGCCCCCTTAAAGGGGTACTCCGGTGGAAAACTTTTTTTTTTTCTAAATCAACTGGGGCCAGAAAGTTAAACAGATTTGTAAATTACTTCTATTAAAAAATCTTAATCCTTCAGGCACTTATTAGCTGCTGAATACTACAGAGGAAATTCTTTTCTTTTTGGAACACAGAGCTCTCTGCTGACACCGCTGTCCATTTTAGGAACTGTCCAGAGCAGAGCAATATGTTTGCTATGGGGATTTTCTCCTACTCTGGACAGTTCTTTATATGGACAGAGATGTCAGCAGAGAGCACTGTGCTCATGATGTCAGCAGAGAGTTCTGTGTTCCAAAAAGAAAAGAATGTCCTCTGTACTATTCAGCAGCTAATAAGTACTGGAAGGATTAAGATTTTTTTTAATAGAAGTAATTTATAAATCTGTGTAACTTTCTGGCACCAGTTGATTTAAAAAAAAAAAAAAAAGTTTTCCACCGGAGTACCCCTTTAAGATCGGTTTCCTGTTCATGGACCCAAAATGTCAATGTTTTTATATATTTTTATCCTTTGTGACATGGCCTCCATCATACTGGGAAAAAAGCCTTTTTCTTCCCCAAATTGCTCCTGGATGGTTGCTCTTAGGCCCCTTTCACACTGCTGGTATGCTCCGGCAAATTCGTCCTTCAAACTCCTGCTTTTTATATTTTTTTTTTTTGCATTTTGCTGCCCGTAATTTTGCCAGAGCATACCAGCAAATAACGGGTCCCGATGGACCCCATTGTATTCTATAGCAGCCAATAATTTTGGAGAAAAAATGGAGAAAAAGACTGTGTAAGCACTCTTTTTTTCTCAGGCTTTTCTCAATCCTAAAATAATGGGCTTCACACTGCCGGAGACAGCCAGCAGTATGAACGTAGCCTTAGAAGATGTTTAGACACAATTCTTTATTCATGGGGGTGTTTTATGGAATAATTGTGACTGAGCCAATTCCCTTGGATGTAAAGCTGCCCTATTCTTCTCCGGACGAACATTCCTGCAAATGTCCCGAACAGTCTGAAGGCGACTTCATCAGAGATAACTTTACCCCGGTCCTCTGCACTATAGATCAGTGTCCCCCCAACAGGTTGTGTTTTCTGGATTTCCTTAGTCTTTCAACAGTTTTATTACCTGTGAGGAAATCCTGAAAACATTACCTGTGAAAGACTTAGAAAATCCTGAAAACATTACCTGTGAAAGACTTAGGAAATCCTGAAAACATTACCTGTGAAAGACTTAGGAAATCCTGAAAACATTACCTGTGAAAGACTTAGGAAATCCTGAATACATTACCTGTAAAAGACTAAGGAAATCCTGAAAACATTACGTGTGAAAGACTAAGGAAATCCTGAAAACATGACCTGTGAAAGACTAAGGAAATCCTGAAAACATTACGTGTGAAAGACTAAGGAAATCCTGAAAACATTACGTGTGAAAGACTAAGGAAATCCTGAAAACATGACCTGTGACAGACTTAGGAAATCCTGAAAAAATGACCTGTGACAGACTAAGGAAATCCTGAAAACATTACCTGTGAAAGACTAAGGAAATCCTGAAAACATGACCTGTGAAAGACTAAGGAAATCCTGAAAACATTACCTGTGAAAGACTAAGGAAATCCTGAAAACATGACCTGTGAAAGACTAAGGAAATCCTGAAAACATTACCTGTAAAAGACTAAGGGAATCGTGAAAACATTACCTGTGAAAGACTAAGGGAATCCTGAAAACATGACCTGTGAAAGACTAAGGAAATCCTGAAAACATTACCTGTGAAAGACTAACGAAATTCTGAAAACATTACCTGTGAAAGACTAAGGAAATCCTGAAAACATTACCTGTGAAAGACTAAGGAAATCCTGAAAACATTACCTGTGAAAGACTAAGGAAATCCTGAAAAAATGACCTGTGACAGACTAAGGAAATCCTGAAAACATTACCTGTGAAAGACTAAGGAAATCCTGAAAACATGACCTGTGAAAGACTAAGGAAATCCTGAAAACATTACCTGTAAAAGACTAAGGGAATCGTGAAAACATTACCTGTGAAAGACTAAGGGAATCCTGAAAACATGACCTGTGAAAGACTAAGGAAATCCTGAAAACATTACCTGTGAAAGACTAACGAAATTCTGAAAACATTACCTGTGAAAGACTAAGGAAATCCTGAAAACATTACCTGTGAAAGACTAAGGAAATCCTGAAAACATTACCTGTGAAAGACTAACGAAATTCTGAAAACATTACCTGTGAAAGACTAAGGAAATCCTGAAAACATTACCTGTGAAAGACTAAGGAAATCCTGAAAACATTACCTGTGAAAGACTAAGGAAATCCTGAAAACATGACCTGTGAAAGACTAAGGAAATCCTGAAAACATTACCTGTGAAAGACTAAGGAAATCCTGAAAACATTACCTGTGAAAGACTAAGGAAATCCTGAAAACATTACCTGTGAAAGACTAAGGAAATCCTGAAAACATTACCTGTGAAAGACTAAGGAAATCCTGAAAACATTACCTGTGAAAGACTAACGAAATCCTGAAAACATTACCTTTGAAAGACTAACGAAATCCTGAAAACATGACCTGTTTGGGGGACTTGAGGACCGCGCTAGAAAAACACTGTTGTACACCATGGAGTCTAGTAACATTTTTGCTGGAGATTACTTCTTATGTTGATATTCTAAAAATCGTGAGTTCGTAGTAGGTAAAAATACCTTATAATGGCTGAATGAAAGATGACGACAGATCACAGCTTTCCCAACTACTTATGATCATGGTCAAAAGTTTTAAAGGGATATTCAAGGATTTTTTTTTATTTGACAATTCTAAAAGGTCTATAATGTTAGTGTAGTTAATAATATAGTGTCTGTACCTGAGTGCGACGGTGGTCTCACGATTCTTATGTGATTTTTGTCCCAATGTTTCTTTTTAACAGCATACAAAATAAGTTTCGTCTCAGGTTTTCCCACGAGACATGACATCACTAGTCAGGTGATCAGAGGGTATGTCCATTACTGTCTGGTAGGTACGTACTAAAGTCACCTTATGGTGGAAAAACCCTTTAATACTGACACAAATTTTGGCTTTCAAAAAGTTTGCTGCTTGAGTGTTTTTAGATCTTTTAGTCAGATGTTTACTAAAATACAGGTACAAGCATTTCATTAAAGGGGTACCCCATTGGAAATCATTTGTTTTCTAAATCAACTGGTGCCAGAAGGTTTAACAGATTTGTAAATGACTTCTTTAAAAAAAAATCTTAATCCTTCCAGTACTTATCAGCAGCTGCTATGGTCCACAGGAAGTTATTTTCTTGAAGGAAATTCAAAAAGAAAAGAACTTCCTCTGTAGTATGCAGCAGCTGAGAAGTACTGGAAGGATTAAGATTTTTTAACAGAAGTCATTTACAAATCTGTTAAACTTTCTGGCACCAGTTGAATAAAAAAAAAAAATGTTTTCCAGGGGAGTAACCCTTTAATTTTTTTTTTACTTTTACTGTCAAATACATTAAGTTTATGCAAAGTTTAATCGTGATTTACAGTGTTAACCCTTCTTTTCCTTGAAGACTTTTGCACTCAGGCTGGATATCATCTTCTGGGGCCAAATCCTGACTGGTGACCTCCCGTTCTTACCTCCTCACTGCTGGAACGGGTCGTCACAATTGATGTTGATCACAATTTCTGTGTTTTATTTGTCCACCCCTTTTTTAAGGATTCTCAATGGGATTTAGATCCAGGGAGTTTTCTGGCCGTGAACCCAAAATGTCAATGTTTTTATATCTTTTTATGCTTTGTGACGTGGTCTCCATCATGCTGGAAAAAGCCATTTTCATCACCAAATGGCCCCTGAATGGTTTGGAGAAGTTGCTCCTAGAGGATGTTTAGATACCATTTTTTTTATTCATGGCCATTATTAAAGGGGTACTGCACATTGTCCATTTTAGGAACTGTCAAGGGTAGGAGCAAATCCCCATAGCAAACCTATAATACTCTGGACAGAGGTGTCAGCAGAGAGCACTGTGGTCAGACAGAAAGGAAATTCAAAAAGAAAATAACTTCCTGTGGAGCATACAGCAGCTGAGAAGTACTGGAAGGATTAAGATTTTTTTAATAGAAGTAATTTACAAATCTGTTTAATTTTCTGTCATCAGTTGATTTAAAAAATAAAATAAACATGTTTTCCAGTGGAGTCACCCTTTAAGGAACAATTGTGACTGAGCCAATTCCCTTGGATGTAAAGCCGCTTTATTCTTCTCCGGACAAACATTCTTGTAGATGTCCCAAACAGTCTGAAGGCGGCTTCATCAGAGATAACGTTACCCCGGTCCTCAGCAGTCCCTATAGATTGTCCGCTGTCCTAGATGTTTAACTCGGATGGAAAATGCTTCTTTGTAGCACATAAAAGCCTTAGGATCTATTCACACGGCGGAATTTCCGCAAGCGGAATTCTGCCTCAAATGAAAGCCCAATACACTTCTATGGGATTCCGCACTCCCATTCACACTTCGGAATTTCCGCTTGCGGAAATTCCGAAGTGTGAATGGGAGTGCGGAATCCCATAGAAGTGTATTGGGCTTTTATTTGAGGCGGAATCCCGCTTGCGGAAATTCCGAAGTGTGAATGGGAGTGCGGAATCCCATAGAAGTGTATTGGGCTTTCATTTGAGGCGGAATCCCGCTTGCGGAAATTCCGAAGTGTGAATGGGAGTGCGGAATCCCATAGAAGTGTATTGGGCTTTCATTAGAGGCGGAATCCCTCTTTCGGAAATTCCGAAGTGTGAATGGGAGTGCGGAATCCCATAGAAGTGTATTGGGCTTTTATTTGAGGCGGAATCCCGCTTGCGGAAATTCCGAAGTGTGAATGGGAGTGCGGAATCCCATAGAAGTGTATTGGGCTTTCATTTGAGGCGGAATCCCGCTTGCGGAAATTCCGAAGTGTGAATGGGAGTGCGGAATCCCATAGAAGTGTATTGGGCTTTCATTAGAGGCGGAATCCCTCTTTCGGAAATTCCGAAGTGTGAATGGGAGTGCGGAATCCCATAGAAGTGTATTGGACTTTCATTTGAGGCGGAATCCCGCTTGCGGAAATTTCGAAGTGTGAATGGGAGTGCGGAATCCCATAGAAGTGTATTGGGCTTTCATTAGAGGCGGAATCCCTCTTTCGGAAATTCCGAAGTGTGAATGGGAGTGCGGAATCCCATAGAAGTGTATTGGGCTTTTATTTGAGGCGGAATCCCGCTTGCGGAAATTCCGAAGTGTGAATGGGAGTGCGGAATCCCATAGAAGTGTATTGGGCTTTTATTTGAGGCGGAATCCCGCTTGCGGAAATTCCGAAGTGTGAATGGGAGTGCGGAATCCCATAGAAGTGTATTGGGCTTTCATTTGAGGCGGAATCCCGCTTGCGGAAATTCCGAAGTGTGAATGGGAGTGCGGAATCCCATAGAAGTGTATTGGGCTTTCATTAGAGGCGGAATCCCTCTTTCGGAAATTCCGAAGTGTGAATGGGAGTGCGGAATCCCATAGAAGTGTATTGGACTTTCATTTGAGGCGGAATCCCGCTTGCGGAAATTTCGAAGTGTGAATGGGAGTGCGGAACCCCATAGAAGTGTATTGGGCTTTCATTAGAGGCGGAATCCCTCTTTCGGAAATTCCGAAGTGTGAATGGGAGTGCGGAATCCCATAGAAGTGTATTGGGCTTTCATTTGAGGCGGAATCCCGCTTGCGGAAATTCCGAAGTGTGAATGGGAGTGCGGAATCCCATAGAAGTGTATTGGGCTTTCATTTGAGGCGGAATCCCGAAGTGTGAATGGGAGTGCGGAATCCCATAGAAGTGTATTGGGCTTTCATTTGAGGCGGAATCCCGCTTGCGGAAATTCCATCGTGTAAATAGACCCTTAGGGTATGTTCAGACGAGCGGATTTTCCACGCATATTTTGCTGCGGATCCGCCGCTGAAGGACCTCTATATGCTGCCTTTAGACGTGCCTGCTCGGAGCGGCAATCCGCCGTTACGAGCAGACACACTGCGATGTGAGAGTCGCCGCGCGCATGCGCAGTCTACTCGCACGTCGCGGCAGCTCTTGGCCTAGCTCACACTCTCGGCCTAGCAGACACACTGCGATGTGCGAGTCGCCGCGCATGCACATGGCTTCAGTGCGTCTGCACGTAGCGGCGTATTGCAGCTGAATGTACCCTTACTGTGCATGCGCTGACACCTGTCTGCTGCCATTTCTGAAAAGGCTCTGCACTGGTATTGAACCAATCTTGCTGCTTTATTCTCTTAAGGAGACAGTCCTGTCACTTGCTGAACCTAGTAAGAAAAACAATGGAAAAAAAAGGAGGACAGCGCCTCGTGTAATACCCAAGGTACCGGTGTCCCAGCAGGGACAGGACAAAGTCGGCTCTTCAAGATGGCCGCTCACCTGGTCAAGGAAGTAATGCGCATATCACCCCAATGGGGTATCGATGATCATATGGAAGCGAACTGCTGGCCCCAAAGGTGGAATGAGAAGGAAGGAAACGTCTCCCATACAGGACATGAAGAATATAAAAACCTTTACGTGGGCGCTGTTCTTGGTCCCAGAAATGTCAATGTTTATTTAAATATAAATAAAAGCCAATGACGCGTTTCGGGGTGGGACAGTCCTCCTTCCTCAGATTGGCATACATAACATCTCACAAGGAGCTCCATAAATACACTAAACAAGGGGGCCAGGTAAAGTGGGCGGAGTTACAATCAGATCTAAAAATCACATCCCGAGTCATAAAAACAGTCTAAAAAAGACGTCCATTAGTAAGGATAATTAAAATAAGCAGCAAAAAGTACAAGAGAATTAGTAAATTATAAAAACACAATGTGCATAACCAGAGGTCACAGCAAGGTGCATGTGATCAGGGCTTTCTGTGACCTCTGGTTATGCACATTGTGTTTTTATAGTTTACTAATTCTCTTGTACTTTTTGCTGCTTATTTTAATTATCCTTACTAATGGCGTCTTTTTTAGACTGTTTTATGACTCAGTATGTGATTGAGATCTGATTGTAACTCCGCCCACTGTACCTGGCGCCCATGTTTAGTGTATTTATGGAGCTCCTTGTGAGATGTTATGTATGCCAATCTGAGGAAGGAGGACCGTCCCTCCGAAACGCGTCATTGGTTTTTATTTATATTTAAATAAACATAGTGCTATAGAGCACTTAACCCATACTCCAGCATCTATAGGTAAAAGGAGATCCAAGAAAGGGAGATGAATCGCGCTGCCACAAGAAGTATTTATAGGTAAATGTATTGCACACAAAGGATCCACGCAACGCGTTTCAAAGCCGCTCCGGCTTTTTCGTCAGGCGTACCACGCCTGACGAAAAAGCCGGAGCGGCTTTGAAACGCGTTGCGTGGATCCTTCGTGTGCAATAAATTTACCTATACATACTTCTTGTGGCAGCGCGATTCATCTCTCTCTTTTTTAGATCTTAGATCTCCTTTTACCTATATTTGCGCCGGGACGCTGGGAGTCGCAGCAGCCGCTATTACAGGATTCCACATCAAGCGCATTGAGTGTTGTGCCTCCATTCGCACAGGTGAGTGCATTTTGACTGGGCTCTGCACTCATCTCATCCATCAGGTTCCATCCAGGGGCACACACCCTGTTCTCTTTTGTATACTCCAGCATCTGGCTTGAAATTTCTGGAACAGAGAACAGCGCCCGCATAAAGGTTTTTTGCCTACATTATACTCTTCCTGTCCCCCTTGCTGGACTTTCTTGGGTGACCGTAGGCCTTCTTCACAGTAACCAAACCTCTCACCTTAAAGTTATTGAGGATCCGAACAATGGTTGATTTAAGGAGCGATCTTACAAGCAGCAATGTCCTTGCCTGTAAAGCCCTTTTGATGCAAAGCAATGATGACTGCACATTTCCTTGGAGGTAACCATGGTCGACAGAAAACGTTTTGATTGTTCAGGGTACAAGTGCTGCAATCTCTGCCCATTTACACTGGGCAGGCTCCAAAGACTTGTAATTGAGCCTGTCCAGCCAGCCAGATGGATGGATATTATGGCCAGTTAGGGAGTGAAGACATTCACTTCACCCAGCAATATCTAAAGATCGGTCAAGGGGTTTAAACACTCAGACCTCAAACAATTAAAATTCTTGACATGTCAAATTTTTTTTTTCTAATAGGACAGGTACATTTTAAAATGGCTTCTTTCCCATGTGACTTCTTTGATGTTTGATAAGATGTGATTTCTGGCTAAAACATTTTTCACATTCCGAGCATGAAAACGGCTTATCCCCCGTGTGAGCTCTGTGATGCTGCCGAAGATGTGACTTCTGGGCAAAACATTTCCCACATTCAAGACATAAGAACGGCTTCTCCCCTGTGTGAGTTCTCAGATGTTCAACAAGAACCGATTTACGAGTAAAGCATTTCTCACACTCTGAGCATGGAAACGGCTTCTGCCCCGTGTGGACGATCTGATGCTTCTCGAGAGAATATTTATGGAAATAGCATTTTCCGCATTCCACGCACGAAAACGGTCTCTCCCCTGTGTGAATTCTCTGATGCTTCTCAAAGTGGCCTTTGTACATGAAGAACTTCCCGCATTCCAAACAGGAAAATGGCCGCTCGTCTGTGTGGATTCTGAGATGTCCCATTAGATTTGATTTATGACTAAAACACCTTCCACACGTAGGACACGAGAACGATTGACTATGTTCTTCTTCATAACGGGAAGACAAGAGAAGAAGATGCCCATTAGAGCCTCCCATTGGGTCTCCACCTGGAAAAAGAAACATTTCCCCAAAAAACTTTTTACGTTTTTTAGTTGTTTTTTATATTTTTAAAATGTGCATAGAATACAACCAATAAATCCAGGTAAGAGGATCTCTTTCAGACTATTCAGACTAAGGACCCCATTCTATTTACTCAGAAAAGCCCAAAAGGGTATATGGAGATTGGTGTTCTAAACAGGACAACCCCTTTGCTATAAAACAGCCTCTCGAATAAGGCGAGAGATATAAACTAGAAGGTAGGTAGTCACTTTTAGAAATTTACAAAAATCTAACTCGGCAGAGCTTTATATTTTGCACACTGCATGGGGATTGGCTGATGAAGTCACATGGTCTGTTCTCCTATATAGAGTTATGGTTGGGTGTAGGACGTCTTTCACATTTACTTGCTGTATTTTCTGGATATACATCTGAATACCCTCCAGCCTGCCGGCTTAAATGAGATTATGGATTATAACTGTGTATTGCAATACACCTTATTAACCCCTTATGGACACAGTTTTTTTTCCTTTTAACCCCTTAAGGACCAAGGACGTACCGGTACGTCCTTGGTCATGCTCTCCTGATATAACGCGGGGTTACACAGTAACCCCGCGTCATATCACGGCGGGCCCGGCATCATAGTGAAGCCGGGACCCGCCTCTAATAACGCGCGCCGATCGCTCAGAGCTGAGCCGCGTGGCTAAAAGCGAAAGTTGCCGGCTAGCTCAGTCGGGCTGTTCGGGATAGCCGCGGCTAATCGCGGCATCCCGAACAGCTTACAGGACAGCGGGAGGGCCCCTACCTGCCTCCTCGCTGTCCGATCGCCGAATGACTGCTTAGTGCCTGAGATCTAGACATGAGCAGTCATGCGGCAGAATCGTCGATCACTGGTTTCCTATGAGAAACCAGTGATCAATGATGAAGATCAGTGTGTGCAGTGTTATAGGTCCCTATGGGATAACAATGATCAGTATAAGAGATCAGTGTGTGCAGTGTTATAGTCTCCTATGGGATAACAATGATCAGTATAAGAGATCAGTGTGTGCAGTGTTATAGGTCCCTATGGGATAACAATGATCAGTGTGTGCAGTGTTATAGGTCCCTAATGGATAACAAAGATCAGTATAAGAGATCAGTGTGTGCAGTGTTATAGGTCCCTAATGGATAACAAAGATCAGTATAAGAGATCAGTGTGTGCAGTGTTATAGGTCCCTAATGGATAACAAAGATCAGTATAAGAGATCATTGTGTGCAGTGTTATAGTCTCCTATGGGATAAAGATCAGTATAAGAGATCAGTGTGTGCAGTGTTATAGGTCCCTATGGGATAACAAAGATCAGTATAAGAGATCAGTGTATGCAGTGTTATCGGTCCCTATGGGATAACAAAGATCAGTATAAGAGATCATTGTGTGCAGTGTTATAGTCTCCTATGGGATAAAGATCAGTATAAGAGATCAGTGTGTGCAGTGTTATAGGTCCCTATGGGACCTATAACACTGCAAAACAAAAGTGAAAAAAAAAAGTGAATAAAGATCATTTAACTCCTCCCCTATTAAAAGTTTGAATCCCCCCCCTTTTCCAATAAAAAAAAAAACACAGTGTAAATAAAAATAAACATATATATGGTATCACCGCGTGCGGAAATGTCCGAATTATAAAAATATATCATTAATTAAACCGCTCGGTCAATGGCGTGCGCGCAAAAAAATTCCAAAGTCCAAAATAGTGCATTTTTGGTCACTTTTTATATCATTTAAAAATGAATAAATCCTATCAATGCAAAAATGGTACCGTTAAAAACTTCAGATCACGGCGCAAAAAATGAGCCCTCATACCGCCCCATACACGAAAAAATAAAAAAGTTATAGGGGTCAGAAGATTACAATTTTAAACATATAAATTTTCCTGCATGTAGTTATGATTTTTTCCAGAAGTCCGACAAAATCCAACCTATATAAGTAGGGGATCATTTTAATCGTATGGACCTACAGAATAAAGAGAAGGTGTCATTTTTACCAAAAGATGTACTACGTAGAAACGGAAGCCCCCAAAAGTTACAAAATGGCGTTTTTTTTTTTCAATTTTGTCGCACAATGATTTTTTTTTCCGATTCACCGTAGAATTTGGGGCAAAATGACTGACGTCATTACAAAGTAGAATTGGTGGCGCAAAAAATAAGCCATCATATGGATTTTTAGGTGCAAAATTGAAAGAGTTATGATTTTTTAAAGGCAAGGAGCAAAAAACGAAAATGCAAAAACGGAAAAAACCCCGGTCCTTAAGGGGTTAAAGCAGAGATCTCAAAGTCTGGCCCTACACATGTTTTAAAACTTCAACTCCTAGCATGCCCGGACAGCCGATGGCTGTCCGGGCATGCTCGGAGTTGAAGTTTTAAAACATCTGGAGGGCCACACAACTATTTTAAAGGGGTACTCCGCCCCTGGCATCTTATCCCCTATCCAAAGGTGTCTAGGGGCAGAGTACCCCTTTAAAGCTTACACCTTGGCGGCAAGATATCTCTTTGAATTTGCGCGGCATCTCCACTATCCGAGACTTGAGCGGTGAAATCTGAAATGTTGGGTGTTGGAGCATGAGGTAGTGATAAGTCAATCTGGATACAGTTTGCCAATATGTGGTAATTTGCTAATATATCTAATATGGCTGCAGTGGCGATAGTGGGATTACTATGCATTAGAAATGTTTTACAAATTAATTTATGGGGCAGCGGAGGCCAAGGGGAGCCCTGCCCCCATTGGCCTACGCTGTCCCATGATCAGTACCCCGATAATGGAAGTTCCTGGAATAGAAACTGCGCAAAGCGCTGGGGCTAATTCTTGGCCCATGAATGTAGTTTAGCCGGGACACTTTAGAGACAGACAGGGAGAGGTTTGTAATGAGGTTGTGAACACCTGGTGGAGCGGTCACATTAGGATCATTTGGGGGGTACGGTCTGGTTTACCCCATTGTTACAGCTGCTGTTTACGGTGCTGGTGCCGGGTTCAGTCACAATTGGTGGATGACAGTCACTGGCGTTGGGATTTTCCTCAGTGTCCTGTGTTTCCCTCCGAGGAGGTGAGGAATATAAATTATCATCCTGAGGACATTGGTTCCTGGATTTGAGGACTTTCTAGGCAGCATCTTCATCCGCTTGGTTCTGGGTTGATTCTTTTGCCCTTTTCTGACTCCATCTTCCAGCAGTCGGTTGATGGAGGGCATTGCCTTTTGTATGGCTAACTCCACCATAGTGACCGCGCTGCGCGTCTTATCTCCTCTTCCAACTTCTGTTGTCGAACTTCAGCATCACAAGTGCATTTTGTATTGGAATTTGATTTTTGCACAAAGGTAGATTTCCTAAAAGTGTGTCCATGTTCGTGCTGACACTGATGCTCCCTGAGCCTGCAGGACAGCTTGAATATCTTTGGAACTTGTTTGGGGCTGCTTATCCACAATCTGGACTATCCTGCGTTGACACCTTTCATCAATTTTTCTCTTCCGTCCACGCCCAGGGCCATGGGTTGTAAACTTCTTGATAATGTTGCGCACTGTGGACAAAGGCAAATCTAGATCTCTGGAGATGGACTTGTAACCTTGAGATTGTTGATATTTTTCCACAATTTTGGTTCCCAAGTCCTCAGACAGTTCTCTTCTCCTCTTTCTGTTGTCCATGCTTAGTGTGGCACACACAGACACACAATGCAAAGACTAAGTGAACTTCTCTCCTTTTTATCTGCTTTCAGGTGTGATTTTTACATTGCCCACACCTGTTACTTGCCCCAGGTGAGTATAAAGGAACATCACATGCTTGAAACAATCTTATTTATCCACAATTTTGAAAGGTGCCAATAATTGTGTCCCGCCCATTTTTGGAGTTTGGTGACATTATGTCCATTTTGTTTTTTTTTCCTCCTTTTTTGGTTTAGTTCCAATACACACAAAGGGAATAAACATGTGTATAGCAAAACCTGTGTTACTGCAATCCTTTCCTGTGAGGAATACGTAATTTTATAGAAACATTTCAGGGGGGACAACATTTACGGCCATGACTGTAAATCCTCCGCCATGGCTTCATGCGCTGTCAGTATATCCACTGAGGTCCTCAGAAGGTTGCTTGTATCTATGATGGCACTGGGGACGGGACCCCTTGGCCATCATCGAAGGTCACTGTAGCCTGGCAGAATGGTTTCTCAGTGCCGGCGGCCATCACATCAGTGTCCTTCCTTGGCTGTGGAATATGCCGGATATCTGTAATGTGAAGGACCGTATGTGCATTCGTGAGGAGGGAAAAAAACGTCCGCTAGGCTATAACCCGCTGTGTCCTTAAAGGGGTACTCCGCTGCTCAGCGTTTGGAAGAAACTGTTCCGAACGCTGGAGCCGGCGCCAGGAGCTCGTGACGTCATAGCCCCGCCTCCTCATGATGTCACTCCCTGCCCCCTCAATGCAAGTCTATGGGAGGGGGCGTGTGATTGCATTGAGGGGGTGGGGCAATGACGTCACACCCCTCCCCCTTAATACAAGTCTATGGGAGGGGGCGTGATTGCATTGAGGGGGTGGGGCTATGGCATCACACCCCTCCCCCTTAATGCAAGTCTATGGGAGGGGGCGTGACGGCTGTCACGCCCCCTCCCATAGACTTGCATTAAGGGGGCGGGGCGTGACGTCATGAGCTCCAGGGGCCGGCTCCAGCATTTGGAACAGTTTGTTCCAAACGCTGAGCAGCGGAGTACCCCTTTAAGGGGTTAACAAGCTGTATTGAGATACACAGTTATAATCCATAATCTTATTTAAGCCGGCAGGATATATATTAGTCCACAATTCAGAAGAGCTGCCATTTTAATCTTCTTCCAATAAGCATTGTATTATATTCAGAACTTTGCATTAGAAGTTCGTGTCCTATGAGCACATCTGTGTTGTGAGTACATTAGTTAGCGCCCTTCCCCACCATGGGGCAATTACGGTATTTGTTTTTATAAGAGTCATCCAAGTGGAGAGTTATTTTTTTTGTTTTTTTATAAATAAAATATATATTTATTTTTAAATTATTTTTAAAAAAACTCTCCAAAATCTTGTGTTTTTTATATTCTGCCCTACCGAATATATATAAATATGTATATATATATATGTACATATATATATATATATATGGTAGGGCAGAATATAAAAAACACAAGATTTTGGAAAGGTTTAATTTTTTTATAATTTATAAATAAATAATATATATAAAAAACACAAGATTTTGGAATGGTTTTTTTTTAATATAATTTATAAATAAATAAATAATATATATAAAAAACACAAGATTTTGGAGAGGCTCTTACCATTCAGAGGATCTGATTCCGATATGGGGTTTGCGAGTTCACTCATCATTTCGCTTTCCTGCAAGGACACCAACATATATGACACAAAAGTAAAAAAAAAAAAAAAAAAAAAAACTTAGTTTATCTTATTTCCAGAGGAACTACCACAAAGCATAAACCGGGAACAACATTCATCCAAATATTTTACATATGGACAGAAATGTTTCCATTATTTTGCAGCATGAAATGACTGTAGACCTGGTGGTAATGGACAACGTGTCCTCTCTAGGATCAGCTCCAATCACTTTTGGAAGTGATTTTGGAAAATCGCTTTTTTGGAAAATCTGCGATCCATCTGGATTCTGCTGGACATCACCGATAAGGACTCCCCGCTAATGCCTATGTCTCCTATTAACCCATTGGAAGTCGCAATTAAAAGTCGATTGAAGCATCTTAAAGGAGTACTCCACTGCTCAGCGTTTGGAACAAAATGTTCTGAAAGCTTAGAGCCGGAACCGGGAGCTTGTGACATCATAGTCCCACCCCCTCATGCCATCAAGCCCCACCCCTCAATGCAAGTCTATGGGAGGGGGCGTGACGGCTGTCACGCCCCCTCCCATAGACTTGCATTGAGGGGGCAGGGCTATGGCGTCACGAGCTCCCAATGCCGGCTCTAAGCATTTGGAACATTTTGTTCCAAACGCTGAGCAGCGGAGTACCCCTTTAAAAGGAACCAATCATCAGATTTTACAATATATAACGCTTGGCAAAGCGTTATATAAGGTAAAATCTTTATTTCACCATTCCTGGGGGATGCTGCTGCCCCCAGGGATGGTGAAGATATGAAGTTATAAACTAGTCACCGCCGCCGCCGTAAGTAGTCACCTGGGCGGGGAGCTCTTCTCATCTACTCCCGTTCTTCGGCCGGGAGCGACGCCCCCTCCACTTGATTGATGGGCCGCATCAATGTTCCGCTCACTGAACGGACGGAGCAGAGCGATGACGCGGCCCATCAATCAAGCGGAGGGGGCGTCGCTCCCGGCCGAAGAACAGGAGTAGGTGAGAAGAGCTCCCCGCCCAGGTGACTACTTACGGCGGTGGTGGTGACTAGTTTATAACTTCATATCTTCACCATCCCTGGGGGCAGCAGCATCCCCCAGGAATGGTGAAAATAAAGATTTTACCCTATATAACGCTTTGCCAAGCGTTATATAGGGTAAAATCTGATGATTGGTTCCCTTTAAAGTTGTAATAAGTAGGTGCCAGTCCTTTAGGGGGGCTGATCAGGACCTTCACAGTGCAATTGTGGTGGCTGAGGTCACTTACCGTACTCTGTGCCCTGACTATACAGTCTGCCTCAGTGGGCTATATAAGCAGAGCACTGAGACCTGTGTCTATGAGACCTGGACAGCACCGTAGACTTACAATGCAAGTCCGTCAAGATCATGTGACACAGTACAGCAGAAAACACACTAAGCGTGACCTTCTCCCAGCTCGTTCTCCTGATCGGACTAGGTATGAACACTTCATACTTCTCTACGACTTACCAAAGGTTTTATAAAAACAGAGACAATTTAAGGGTATAAAAAATATCTTAAGCTTCTTCTATTTATGTGAAGAAACCATTTGTATCCAGGAGCGACCACAGCCAACACCAGGACCCCATAGATGTCTCCTCCACTGCTGGGATAGAAAGCTCCATGACATCAATCTATAGAGGATTTACAGGAATCTCATCTACCTGATGATCCGGGGGGACATTCTGCGTCTCCTCTGGACAATCCTGGGGATATAGAGGACGGGGACATCTCTCTGGTGGATTCCTCTGACCGGACCCGTCTATAGGAAATATATACAGTGACTGAATACATTGTATATGTGATGATCACATGATGGGGGGTCTAAGTGACCCTGACCCCTGGTCTCCTCTATAATCAGGAAGGTCTCCTCTTACCTGGTGATGGGAGGGGCCGGTGATCCCCCATCATGATGTCCAGGTACTGATCCTTGTGTCCTTCTACATACTCCCACTCCTCCATGGAGAAATAGACAGTGACGTCCTGACACCTTATAGGAACCTGACACATAATGATACCGTCATCACTAGACCCCTCCATTACTGTATAATGTCCCAGCAGTGTCACCTCTCTAATCATCACCAGACCCCTCCATTACTGTATAATGTCCCAGCAGTGTCACCTCTCTAATCATCACCAGACCCCTCCATTACTGTATAATGTCCCAGCAGTGTCACCTCTCTAATCATCACCAGACCCCTCCATTACTG
This sequence comes from Hyla sarda, assembly GCF_029499605.1. Lineage (NCBI taxonomy): Eukaryota > Metazoa > Chordata > Amphibia > Anura > Hylidae > Hyla > Hyla sarda. The sequence goes on from NC_079190.1 coordinate 4,015,919, forward strand.
TATAATGTCCCAGCAGTGTCACCTCTCCAGTCATCACCAGACCCCTCCATTACTGTATAATGTCCCAGCAGTGTCACCTCTCTAATCATCACCAGACCCCTCCATTACTGTATAATGTCCCAGCAGTGTCACCTCTCCAGTCATCTCCAGACCCCTCCCTTACTGTATAATGTCCCAGCAGTGTCACCTCTCTAATCATCACCAGACCCCTCCATTACTGTATAATATCCCAGCAGTGTCACCTCTCCAGTCATCTCCAGACCCCTCCCTTACTGTATAATGTCCCAGCAGTGTCACCTCTCCAGTCATTACCAGACCCCTCCCTTACTGTATAATGTCCCAGCAGTGTCACCTCTCAGGTCATCACCAGACCCCTCCCTTACTGTATAATGTCCCAGCAGTGTCACCTCTCAGGTCATCACCAGACCCCTCCATTACTGTATAATATCCCAGCAGTGTCACCTCTCCAGTCATTACCAGACCCCTCCATTACTGTATAATATCCCGGCAGTGTCACCTCTCCAGTCATCACCAGACCCCTCCCTTACTGTATAATGTCCCAGCAGTGTCACCTCTCCAGTCATCACCAGACCCCTCCATTACTGTATAATGTCCCAGCAGTGTCACCTCTCAGGTCATCACCAGACCCCTCCATTACTGTATAATGTCCCAGCAGTGTCACCTCTCTAATCATCACCAGACCCCTCCCTTACTGTATAATGTCCCAGCAGTGTCACCTCTCCAGTCATCACCAGACCCCTCCATTACTGTATAATGTCCCAGCAGTGTCACCTCTCCAGTCATCACCAGACCCCTCCATTACTGTATAATGTCCCAGCAGTGTCACCTCTCCAGTCATCACCAGACCCCTCCATTACTGTATAATGTCCAAGCAGTGTCACCTCTCCAGTCATCACCAGACCCCTCCATTACTGTATAATGTCCCAGCAGTGTCACCTCTCCAGTCATCACCAGACCCCTCCATTACTGTATAATGTCCCAGCAGTGTCACCTCTCCAGTCATCACCAGACCCTTCCATTACTGTATAATGTCCCAGCAGTGTCACCTCTCCAGTCAACACCAGACCCCTCCATTACTGTATAATGTCCCAGCAGGGTCACCTCTCCAGTCAGCACCAGACCCCTCCATTACTGTATAATGTCCCAGCAGTGTCACCTCTCTAATCATCACCAGACCCCTCCATTACTGTATAATGTCCCAGCAGTGTCACCTCTCCAGTCATCTCCAGACCCCTCCCTTACTGTATAATGTCCCAGCAGTGTCACCTCTCTAATCATCACCAGACCCCTCCATTACTGTATAATGTCCCAGCAGTGTCACTTCTCTAATCATCACCAGATCCCTCCATTACTGTATAATGTCCCAGCATTCCCAGCAGCGTCACCTCTCCAGTCACCACCAGACCCCTCCATTACTGTATAATGTCCCAGCAGCGTCACCTCTCTAATCATCACCAGACCCCGCCATTACTGTATAATGTCCAGCAGTGTCACCTCTCTAATCATCACCAGACCCCTCCATTACTGTATAATGTCCCAGCAGTGTCACCTCTCCAGTCATCCCCAGACCCCTCCATTACTGTATAATGTCCCAGCAGGGTCACCTCTCCAGTCATCACCAGACCCTTCCATTACTGTATAATGTCCCAGCAGTGTCACCTCTCTAATCATCACCAGACCCCTCCATTACTGTATAATGTCCCAGCAGTGTCACCTCTCCAGTCATCACCAGACTCTTCCATTACTGTATAATGTCCAGCAGTGTCACTTCTCCAGTCATCACCAGACCCCTCCATTACTGTATAATGTCCCAGCAGGGTCACCTCTCCAGTCATCACCAGACCCCTCCATTACTGTATAATGTCCCAGCAGTGTCACCTCTCCAGTCATCACCAGACCCCTCCATTACTGTATAATGTCCCAGCAGTGTCACCTCTCCAGTCATCACCAGACCCCTCCATTACTGTATAATGTCCCAGCAGTGTCACCTCTCCAGTCATCACCAGACCCCTCCCTTACTGTATAATGTCCCAGCAGTGTCACCTCTCCAGTCATCACCAGACCCCTCCATTACTGTATAATGTCCCAGCAGTGTCACCTCTCCAGTCATCACCAGACCCCTCCATTACTGTATAATGTCCCAGCAGGGTCACCTCTCCAGTCATCACCAGACCCCTCCATTACTGTATAATGTCCCAGCAGTGTCACCTCTCCAGTCATCACCAGACCCCTCCATTACTGTATAATGTCCCAGCAGTGTCACCTCTCCAGTCATCACCAGACCCTTCCATTACTGTATAATGTCCCAGCAGTGTCACCTCTCATCACCAGACCCCTCCATTACTGTATAATGTCCCAGCAGTGTCACCTCTCCAGTCATCCCCAGACTCCTCCATTACTGTATAATGTCCAAGCAGTGTCACCTCTCTAATCATCACCAGACCCCTCCATTACTGTATAATGTCCCAGCAGTGTCACCTCTCCAGTCATCACCAGACCCCTCCCTTACTGTATAATGTCCCAGCAGTGTCACCTCTCAGGTCATCACCAGACCCCTCCATTACTGTATAATGTCCCAGCAGTGTCACCTCTCTAATCATCACCAGACCCCTCCCTTACTGTATAATGTCCCAGCAGTGTCACCTCTCCAGTCATCACCAGACCCCTCCATTACTGTATAATGTCCCAGCAGTGTCACCTCTCCAGTCATCACCAGACCCCTCCATTACTGTATAATGTCCCAGCAGTGTCACCTCTCCAGTCATCACCAGACCCCTCCATTACTGTATAATGTCCAAGCAGTGTCACCTCTCCAGTCATCACCAGACCCTTCCATTACTGTATAATGTCCCAGCAGTGTCACTTCTCCAGTCATCACCAGACCCCTCCATTACTGTATAATGTCCCAGCAGTGTCACCTCTCCAGTCATCACCAGACCCCTCCATTACTGTATAATGTCCCAGCAGTGTCACCTCTCCAGTCATCACCAGACCCCTCCATTACTGTATAATGTCCCAGCACTGTCACCTCTCATCACTAGACCCCTCCATTACTGTATATAGTCCCAGCAGTGTCACCTCTCCAGTCATCACCAGACCCCTCCATTACTGTATAATGTCCCAGCAGTGTCACCTCTCCAGTCATCACCAGACCCTTCCATTACTGTATAATGTCCCAGCAGTGTCACCTCTCCAGTCATCACCAAACCCCTCCATTACTGTATCATATCCCAGCAGTGTCACCTCTCCAGTCATCACCAGACCCCTCCCTTACTGTATAATGTCCCAGCAGTGTCACCTCTCCAGTCAACACCAGACCCCTCCATTACTGTATAATGTCCCAGCAGTGTCACCTCTCCAGTCAGCACCAGACCCCTCCATTACTGTATAATGTCCCAGCAGTGTCACCTCTCTAATCATCACCAGACCCCTCCATTACTGTATAATGTCCCAGCAGTGTCACTTCTCTAATCATCACCAGATCCCTCCATTACTGTATAATGTCCCAGCATTCCCAGCAGCGTCACCTCTCCAGTCACCACCAGACCCCTCCATTACTGTATAATGTCCCAGCAGCGTCACCTCTCTAATCATCACAGACCCCTCCATTACTGTATAATGTCCCAGCAGTGTCACCTCTCTAATCATCACCAGACCCCTCCATTACTGTATAATGTCCCAGCAGTGTCACCTCTCCAGTCATCACCAGACCCCTCCATTACTGTATAATGTCCCAGCAGTGTCACCTCTCCAGTCATCACCAGACCCCTCCATTACTGTATAATGTCCCAGCAGGGTCACCTCTCCAGTCATCACCAGACCCTTCCATTACTGTATAATGTCCCAGCAGTGTCACCTCTCTAATCATCACCAGACCCCTCCATTACTGTATAATGTCCCAGCAGTGTCACCTCTCCAGTCATCACCAGACTCTTCCATTACTGTATAATGTCCAGCAGTGTCACCTCTCCAGTAATCACCAGACCCCTCCATTACTGTATAATGTCCCAGCAGTGTCACCTCTCCAGTCATCACCAGACCCCTCCATTACTGTATAATGTCCCAGCAGTGTCACCTCTCCAGTCATCACCAAACCCCTCCATTACTGTATCATATCCCAGCAGTGTCACCTCTCATCACCAGACCCCTCCATTACTGTATAATGTCCCAGCAGTGTCACCTCTCCAGTCAACACCAGACCCTTCCATTACTGTATAATGTCCCAGCAGTGTCACCTCTCCAGTCATCACCAAACCCCTCCATTACTGTATCATATCCCAGCAGTGTCACCTCTCATCCCCAGACCCCTCCATTACTGTATAATGTCCCAGCAGTGTCACCTCTCCAGTCATCCCCAGACTCCTCCATTACTGTATAATGTCCCAGCAGGGTCACCTCTCCAGTCATCCCCAGACTCCTCCATTACTGTATAATGTCCCAGCAGGGTCACCTCTCCAGTCATCACCAGACCCCTTCATTACTGTATAATGTCCCAGCAGGGTCACCTCTCCAGTCATCACCAGACCCCTCCATTACTGTATAATGTCCCAGCAGTGTCACCTCTCCAGTCATCACCAGACCCTCCATTACTGTATAATGTCCCAGCAGTGTCACCTCTCTAATCATCACCAGACCCCTCCATTACTGTATAATGTCCAGCAGGGTCACCTCTCCAGTCATCACCAGACCCCTCCATTACTGTATAATGTCCCAGCAGTGTCACCTCTCCAGTCATCACCAGACCCCTCCATTACTGTATAATGTCCCAGCAATGTCACCTCTCCAGTCATCACCAGACCCCTCCATTACTATATAATGTCCCAGCAGTGTCACCTCTCTAATCATCACCAGACCCTTCCATTACTGTATAATGTCCCAGCAGGGTCACCTCTCCAGTCATCACCAGACCCCTCCATTACTGTATAATGTCCCAGCAGTGTCACCTCTCCAGTCATCACCAGACCCCTCCATTACTGTATAATGTCCCAGCAGTGTCACCTCTCCAGTAATCACCAGACCCCTCCATTACTGTATAATGTCCCAGCAGTGTCACCTCTCTAATCATCACCAGACCCCTCCATTACTGTATAATGTCCCAGCAGTGTCACCTCTCCAGTCATCACCAGACCCCTCCATTACTGTATAATGTCCCAGCAGTGTCACCTCTCCAATCATCACCAGACCCCTCCATTACTGTATAATGTCCCAGCAGTGTCAACTCTCCAGTCATCACCAGACCCCTCCATTACTGTATAATGTCCAAGCAGTGTCACCTCTCTAATCATCACCAGACCCCTCCATAACTGTATATTGTCCCAGCAGTGTCACCTCTCCAGTCATCACCAGACTCCTCCATTACTGTATAATGTCCCAGCAGTGTCACCTCTCCAGTCATCACCAGACCCCTCCATTACTGTATAATGTCCCAGCAGTGTCACCTCTCCAGTCATCACCAGACCCCTCCATAACTGTATAATGTCCAGCAGTGTCACCTCTCTAACCATCACCAGACCCCTCCATTACTGTATAATGTCCCAGCAGTGTCACCTCTCTAATCATCACCAGACCCCTCCATTACTGTATAATGTCCCAGCAGTGTCACCTCTCCAGTCATCACCAGACCCCTCCATTACTGTATAATGTCCCAGCAGTGTCACCTCTCCAGTCATCACCAGACCCCGCCATTACTGTATAATGTCCCAGCAGTGTCACCTCTCTAATCATCACCAGACCCCTCCATTACTGTATAATGTCCCAGCAGGGTCACCTCTCCAGTCATCACCAGACCCCTCCATTACTGTATAATGTCCCAGCAGTGTCACCTCTCCAGTCATCACCAGACCCCTCCATTACTGTATAATATCCCAGCAGTGTCACCTCTCCAGTCATCACCAGACCCCTCCATTACTGTATAATGTCCCAGCAGTGTCACCTCTCCAATCATTACCAGACCCCTCCATTACTGTATAATGTCCCAGCAGTGTCACCTCTCCAATCATTACCAGACCCCTCCATTACTGTATAATGTCCCAGCAGTGTCACCTCTCTAATCATCACCAGACCCCTCCATTACTGTATAATATCTCAGCAGTGTCACCTCTCCAGTCATCACCAGACCCCTCCATTACTGTATAATGTCCCAGCAGTGTCACCTCTCCAGTCAGCAGCTCAGTGATCCTGGTTGTCAGTTCTAGGATCTTCTGCTCATGCATCAGTGAATGAGGTGGAGGATCCTCGGGGGTGGGGCTTTGGGTGGTGCCGATTTCTCCTGACACACGGGGGGTCACACACTCACCAGACGACTTCTTCACTACTGTGTAATCCTGTGTATGGGGAGAAACCGATCACTACAGACATTGTAAGAGTCCTTCACCTCTCATCTACCTGTATTATCTATAGGATCAGACGTCATGTGACCTCTCACCTCTCCGGTCATCTACCTGTATTATCTATAGGATCAGACGTCATGTGACCTCTCACCTCTCTGATCATCTACCTGTATTATATATAGGATCAGACGTCATGTGACCTCTCACCTCTCCAGTCATCTACCTGTATTATCTATAGGATCAGACGTCATGTGACCTCTCACCTCTCCAGTCATCTACCTGTATTATCTATAGGATCAGACGTCATGTGACCTCTCACCTCTCCGGTCATCTACCTGTATTATATATAGGATCAGACGTCATGTGACCTCTCACCTCTCTGATCATCTACCTGTATTATCTATAGGATCAGACGTCATGTGACCTCTCACCTCTCCGGTCATCTACCTGTATTATCTATAGGATCAGACGTCATGTGACCTCTCACCTCTCCGGTCATCTACCTGTATTATCTATAGGATCAGACGTCATGTGACCTCTCACCTCTCCAGTCATCTACCTGTATTATCTATAGGATCAGACGTCATGTGACCTCTCACCTCTCCGGTCATCTACCTGTATTATCTATAGGATCAGACATCATGTGACCTCTCACCTCTCCAGTCATCTACCTGTATTATATATAGGATCAGACGTCATGTGACCTCTCACCTCTCCGATCATCTACCTGTATTATCTATAGGATCAGACGTCATGTGACCTCTCACCTCTCCAGTCATCTACCTGTATTATCTATAGGATCAGACATCATGTGACATCTCACCTCTCCAGTCATCTACCTGTATTATATATAGGATCAGACGTCATGTGACCTCTCACCTCTCCGATCATCTACCTGTATTATCTATAGGATCAGACGTCATGTGACCTCTCACCTCTCCAGTCATCTACCTGTATTATCTATAGGATCAGACATCATGTGACCTCTCACCTCTCCAGTCATCTACCTGTATTATCTATAGGATCAGACGTCATGTGACCTCTCACCTCTCCGGTCATCTACCTGTATTATCTATAGGATCAGATGTCATGTGACCTCTCACCTCTCCAGTCATCTACCTGTATTATATATAGGATCAGACGTCATGTGACCTCTCACCTCTCCAGTCATCTACCTGTATTATCTATAGGATCAGACGTCATGTGACCTCTCACCTCTCCAGTCATCTACCTGTATTATCTATAGGATCAGACGTCATGTGACCTCTCACCTCTACGGTCATCTACCTGTATTATCTATAGGATCAGACGTCATGTGACCTCTCACCTCTCCGGTCATCTACCTGTATTATCTATAGGATCAGACGTCATGTGACCTCTCACCTCTCCAGTCATCTACCTGTATTATCTATAGGATCAGACGTCATGTGACCTCTCACCTCTCCGGTCATCTACCTGTATTATCTATAGGATCAGACGTCATGTGACCTCTCACCTCTCCAGTCATCTACCTGTATTATCTATAGGATCAGACGTCATGTGACCTCTCACCTCTCCGGTCATCTACCTGTATTATCTATAGGATCAGACATCATGTGACCTCTCACCTCTCCAGTCATCTACCTGTATTATATATAGGATCAGACGTCATGTGACCTCTCACCTCTGCGGTCATCTACCTGTATTATCTATAGGATCAAACGTCATGTGACCTCTCACCTCTCCGGTCATCTACCTGTATTATCTATAGGATCAGACGTCATGTGACCTCTCACCTCTCTGATCATCTACCTGTATTATATATAGGATCAGACGTCATGTGACCTCTCACCTCTCCAGTCATCTACCTGTATTATCTATAGGATCAGACCTCATGTGACCTCTCACCTCTCCGGTCATCTACCTGTATTATCTATAGGATCAGACGTCATGTGACCTCTCACCTCTCCGGTCATCTACCTGTATTATCTATAGGATCAGACGTCATGTGACCTCTCACCTCTCCAGTCATCTACCTGTATTATCTATAGGATCAGACGTCATGTGACCTCTCACCTCTCCGGTCATCTACCTGTATTATCTATAGGATCAGACATCATGTGACCTCTCACCTCTCCAGTCATCTACCTGTATTATATATAGGATCAGACGTCATGTGACCTCTCACCTCTGCGGTCATCTACCTGTATTATCTATAGGATCAGACGTCATGTGACCTCTCACCTCTCCGGTCATCTACCTGTATTATCTATAGGATCAGACGTCATGTGACCTCTCACCTCTCCGGTCATCTACCTGTATTATCTATAGGATCAGACGTCATGTGACCTCTCACCTCTCCGGTCATCTACCTGTATTATATATAGGATCAGACGTCATGTGACCTCTCACCTCTGCGGTCATCTACCTGTATTATCTATAGGATCAGACGTCATGTGACCTCTCACCTCTCCAGTCATCTACCTGTATTATCTATAGGATCAGACGTCATGTGACCTCTCACCTCTCCGGTCATCTACCTGTATTATCTATAGGATCAGACGTCATGTGACCTCTCACCTCTCCAGTCATCTACCTGTATTATCTATAGGATCAGACGTCATGTGACCTCTCACCTCTCCGGTGATCAGGTGGATGATCTCTAGGGTGAGGTCTAGTATCCTGGCAGCCATGATGTCTCTCTCCTCCTCCATCACCTTTATCTGTGAGACTCCAGAACCTGCAGAAGGAGAACAAGGACGGGGACAGAATTAGAAAGACCATCTTAGGCCCGGTGACGCCATCAGTATCCTGTATATACACTGGATTATGGGGTCAGTACAGTGATGACCCCGGACACCTCCTGTATATACACTGGATTATGGGGTCAGTACAGTGATGACCCCGGACACCTCCTGTATATACACTGGATTATGGGGTCAGTACAGTGATGACCCCGGACACCTCCTGTATATACACTGGATTATGGGGTCAGTACAGTGATGACCCCCGGACACCTCCTGTATATACACTGGATTTTGGGGTCAGTACAGTGATGACCCCCGGACACCTCCTGTATATACACTGGATTTTGGGGTCAGTACAGTGATGACCCCGGACACCTCCTGTATATACACTGGATTTTGGGGTCAGTACAGTGATGACCCCGGACACCTCCTGTATATACACTGGATTATGGGGTCAGTACAGTGATGACCCCCGGACACCTCCTGTATATACACTGGATTATGGGGTCAGTACAGTGATGACCCGGACACCTCCTGTATATACACTGGATTATGGGGTCAGTATAGTGATGACCCCCGGACACCTCCTGTATATACACTGGATTATGGGGTCAGTACAGTGATGACCCCGGACACCTCCTGTATATACACTGGATTATGGGGTCAGTACAGTGATGACCCCCGGACACCTCCTGTATATACACTGGATTATGGGGTCAGTACAGTGATGACCCCGGACACCTCCTGTATATACACTGGATTATGGGGTCAGTACAGTGATGACCCGGACACCTCCTGTATATACACTGGATTATGGGGTCAGTACAGTGATGACCCCCGGACACCTCCTGTATATACACTGGATTATGGGGTCAGTACAGTGATGACCCGGACACCTCCTGTATATACACTGGATTTTGGGGTCAGTACAGTGATGACCCCGATCACCTCCTGTATATACACTGGATTATGGGGTCAGTACAGTGATGACCCCGGACACCTCCTGTATATACACTGGATTATGGGGTCAGTACAGTGATGACCCCGGACACCTCCTGTATATACACTGGATTTTGGGGTCAGTACAGTGATGACCCCGGACACCTCCTGTATATACACTGGATTTTGGGGTCAGTACAGTGATGACCCCGGACACCTCCTGTATATACACTGGATTATGGGGTCAGTACAGTGATGACCCCCGGACACCTCCTGTATATACACTGGATTATGGGGTCAGTACAGTGATGACCCGGACACCTCCTGTATATACACTGGATTATGGGGTCAGTATAGTGATGACCCCCGGACACCTCCTGTATATACACTGGATTATGGGGTCAGTACAGTGATGACCCCGGACACCTCCTGTATATACACTGGATTTTGGGGTCAGTACAGTGATGACCCCGGACACCTCCTGTATATACACTGGATTTTGGGGTCAGTACAGTGATGACCCCGATCACCTCCTGTATATACACTGGATTATGGGGTCAGTACACCTCCTGTATATACACTGGATTATGGGGTCAGTACAGTGATGACCCCGGACACCTCCTGTATATACACTGGATTTTGGGGTCAGTACAGTGATGACCCCGGACACCTCCTGTATATACACTGGATTATGGGGTCAGTACAGTGATGACCCGGACACCTCCTGTATATACACTGGATTTTGGGGTCAGTACAGTGATGACCCCCGGACACCTCCTGTATATACACTGGATTATGGGGTCAGTACAGTGATGACCCCGGACACCTCCTGTATATACACTGGATTTTGGGGTCAGTACAGTGATGACCCCGGACACCTCCTGTATATACACTGGATTTTGGGGTCAGTACAGTGATGACCCCGATCACCTCCTGTATATACACTGGATTATGGGGGTCAGTACAGTGATGACCCCGGACACCTCCTGTATATACACTGGATTTTGGGGTCAGTACAGTGATGACCCCGGACACCTCCTGTATATACACTGGATTATGGGGTCAGTATAGTGATGACCCCCGGACACCTCCTGTATATACACTGGATTATGGGGTCAGTACAGTGATGACCCCCGGACACCTCCTGTATATACACTGGATTATGGGGGTCAGTACACCTCCTGTATATACACTGGATTATGGGGTCAGTACACCTCCTGTATATACACTGGATTATGGGGTCAGTACACCTCCTGTATATACACTGGATTATGGGGTCAGTACAGTGATGACCCCGGACCCCTCCTGTATATACACTGGATTATGGGGTCAGTACAGTGATGACCCGGACACCTCCTGTATATACACTGGATTTTGGGGTCAGTACAGTGATGACCCCGGACACCTCCTGTATATACACTGGATTATGGGGTCAGTACACCTCCTGTATATACACTGGATTATGGGGTCAGTACAGTGATGACCCCCGGACACCTCCTGTATATACACTGGATTATGGGGTCAGTACAGTGATGACCCGGACACCTCCTGTATATACACTGGATTATGGGGTCAGTACAGTGATGACCCCGGACACCTCCTGTATATACACTGGATTATGGGGTCAGTACAGTGATGACCCCGGACACCTCCTGTATATACACTGGATTATGGGGTCAGTACAGTGATGACCCCCGGACACCTCCTGTATATCTCCTGTCACCATAACAACCAATCAGAATACAGCTTTCACATTTAAAAAGATCTGTGCAAAATAAAGGCTGTGATCTGATTGGTTGTCATGGTGACCGCTCCTTTGTACACGGTCTGATATATCTCCCCCTGATGTGGTGCTGCCCCCTGCTGTCACCTCCCGGCAGTGTCTCCATCCAGCATCCTCTCCGGACATTATTAACCCTTGTATGACTAAATACAATTTCTCTTTTATTGTTCCTGCTGCTGACACTGGAGGACTACTACCCCCAGCATGCGTCCTATCTGTCCCTCCTGTAACTAACCTCCAATGTGTGACTCCAGCACCGGACAGAGCGAGGACCCGCTGACATCATCGGTCATGTGACACTAACCGGTCATGTGACAAGGTAGTATGGGCGGAGCTCTGCAGCTCAATACACAGTATAGGAGATTATAAGGGGTTTATAGGGGACTGTATGAGGAGAGCGCGAGATTTACATGGGACTGTATGAGGAGAGCGCGAGATTTACATGGGACTGTATGAGGAGAGCGCGAGATTTACATGGGACTGTATGAGGAGAGCGCGAGATTTACATGGGACTGTATAGGAGAGCGCGAGATTTACATGGGACTGTATGCGAGGAGTGAGGTATTTACATGGGACTGTATGGGGGGAGTGAGGGATTTACATGGGACTGTATGAGGGGAGTGAGGCATTTACATGGGACTGTATGAGGGGAGTGAGGGATTTACATGGGACTGTATGAGGGGAGTGAGGCATTTACATGGGACTGTATGAGGGGATTGAGGTATTTACATGGGGCTGTATGAGAGGAGTGAAATATTTACATGGGACTGTATGAGGGGAGTGAGGGATTTACATGGGACTGTATGCGAGGAGTGAAATATTTACATGGGACTGTATGAGAAGAGCGCGAGATTTACATGGGACTGTATGCGAGGAGTGAGATATTTACATGGGGCTGTATGAGAGGAGGGAGGTATTTACATGGGGCTGTATGAGAGGAGTGAGATATTTACATGGGACTGTATGAGAGGAGTGAGGTATTTACATGGGACTGTATGGGGGGAGTGAGGTATTTACATGGGACTGTATGAGGGGAGTGAGGGATTTACATGGGACTGTATGAGGGGAGTGAGGGATTTACATAGGACTGTATGAGGGGAGTGAGGGATTTACATGGGACTGTATGCGAGGAGTGAGGGATTTACATAGGACTGTGTGAGGGGAGTGAGGGATTTACATGGGGCTGTATGAGAGGAGTGAGATTTACATGGGACTGTATGAGGGGAGTGAGGGATTTACATGGGACTGTATGAGGGGAGTGAGATATTTACATGGGACTGTATGAGGGGAGTGAGGTATTTACATGGGACTGTATGGGGGGAGTGAGATATTTACATGGGGCTGTATGTGAGGAGTGAGGTATTTACATGGGGCTGTATGAGGGGAGTGAGGTATTTACATGGGGCTGTATGTGAGGAGTGAGATATTTACATGGGGCTGTATGTGAGGAGTGAGGGATTTACATAGGACTGTATGCGAGGAGTGAGGTATTTACATGGGACTGTATGCGAGGAGTGAGATATTTACATGGGACTGTATGAGGGGAGTGAGGTATTTACATGGGACTGTATGGGGGGAGTGAGGTATTTACATGGGACTGTATGAGGGGAGTGAGATATTTACATGGGGCTGTATGTGAGGAGTGAGGGATTTACATAGGACTGTATGAGGGGAGTGAGGTATTTACATGGGACTGTATGCGAGGAGTGAGATATTTACATGGGGCTGTATGAGAGGAGTGAGGTATTTACATGGGACTGTATGTGAGGAGTGAGATATTTACATGGGACTGTATGAGGGGAGTGAGGGATTTACATGGGACTGTATGAGAGGAGAGAGATATTTACATGGGACTGTATGCGAGGAGTGAGATATTTACATGGGACTGTATGATGGGATTGATGTTAGGCCTGTAGTGGACACTATCCCCCCCAATGTCTGTGCTCCGCTTTGTCACCTCTATGGAGCACAGTGACCTCTGACCTATCTCTTTATACATTTCCTGAGGTCATAGATGAAGATTAATCAAAACCTGAAGGGCGGTGCCGTTGCCCATAGCAACCAATCAGATCGCTTCTTTCATTTCTCACAGGCCTCATTAAAGATAAAAGTGATGTCATCGGTTGCTATGGGAAACTGGACCGCTCTTCTCTGCAAAGGTTTCGATAAATCTCCCCCATAGTGACCACAGGGGGTCCGGTCTCTGGGGTGAGGGGCAGACGCCCGGCTGAGAACTTCGTCTCTCTCATTTTGATATCACAGCAAGACGGATACAGATCCAAATTATGGGGCAGATTTATCAACCTGTCTTTGTTGCCCATAGCGACTGGTCATAACTCAGGATCAGCAGTGATTGGTTGCTGCAGCCCATTCAGGCCACCCCCCCCCCCCACATTAGGTAGCATAGTTTTCCCTCACATTAGGTAGCATGGTTTCCTCACATTAGGTAGCATAGATGCCCCATATTAGGTAGCATAGTTTCCCCACATTAGGCAGCAGTTCCCCCACATTTTGGTAGCATAGATTCCGCATATTAGGTAGCAACGTTTCCTCACATTAGGTAGCATAGTTTCCTCACATTAGGTAGCATAGTTTCCTCACATTAGGTAGCATAGTTTCCTCACATTAGGTAGCATAGTTTCCTCACATTAGGTAGCAGTTTCACCACATTGGGTAGCATGGATTCCCCACATTAGGTAGCATAGATTCCCCACATAAGGTAGCATAGTTTCCGCACATTAGATAGCATAGTTTTCCCACATTAGGTAGCATAGATTCCCCACATTAGGAAGCATAGTTTCCACACATTAGATAGCGTAGCCCTCCCACCACACAGAGACACACTTACCTGGCCTGCGTACTGCTTCTCCTTTCTGCTGCCGGCCTGACAAGTGACGTCACTGACGTCCTCCTGCGCGTATCTGTGGTGGCCAAAGGTTGTCCAGGCATGCTGGGAGTTGTGCGATGTCCATCGTCAGGCCCGGTTTGGCCGGCTGCAGACTCATTAAAGTGGTTTCTGAGCTATTATGTGCTGCGGCCGCTTTAGAACAGTGAGCAGCGGTGGCGCTGGTAATGATTGGAGAGGTGACCCTGCTGGGACATTATATAGTAATGGAGGGGTCTGGTGATGATTGGAGAGGTGACCCTGCTGGGACATTATATAGTAATGGAGGGGTCTGGTGATGACTGGAGAGGTGACACTGCTGGGACATTATACAGTAATGGAGGGGTCTGGTGATGACTGGAGAGGTGACACTGCTGGGACATTATACAGTAATGGAGGGGTCTGGTGTTGATTAGAGAGGTGACACTGCTGGGACATTATACAGTAATGGAGGGGTCTGGTAAGAATTGGAGAGGTGACCCTGCTGGGACATTATACAGTAATGGAGGGGTCTGGTGATGACTGGAGAGGTGACACTGCTGGGACATTATACAGTAATGGAGGGGTCTGGTAATGACTGGAGAGGTGACACTGCTGGGACATTATACAGTAATGGAAGGGTCTGGTGATGACTGGAGAGGTGACACTGCTGGGACATTATACAGTAATGGAGGGGTCTGGTGATGACTGGAGAGGTGACACTGCTGGGACATTATACAGTAATGGAGGGGTCTGGTGATGATTAGAGAGGTGACACTGCTGGGATATTATACAGTAATGGAGGGGTCTGGTGATGACTGGAGAGGTGACACTGCTGGGGCATTATACAGTAATGGAGGGGTCTGGTAATGACTGGAGAGGTGACACTGCTGGACATTATACAGTAATGGAGGGGTCTGGTGATGACTGGAGAGGTGACACTGCTGGGATATTATACAGTAATGGAGGGGTCTGGTGATGACTGGAGAGGTGACACTGCTGGGACATTATACAGTAATGGAGGGGTCTGGTGATGACTGGAGAGGTGACACTGCTGGGACATTATACAGTAATGGAGGGATCTGGTGATGACTGGAGAGGTGACACTGCTGGGACATTATACAGTAATGGAGGGGTCTGGTGATGACTGGAGAGGTGACACTGCTGGGACATTATACAGTAATGGAGGGGTCTGGTGATGATTAGAGAGGTGACACTGCTGGGACATTATACAGTAATGGAGGGGTCTGGTGATGACTGGAGAGGGGACCCTGCTGGGATATTATACAGTAATGGAGGGGTCTGGTGATGACTAGAGAGGTGACCCTGCTGGGACATTATACAGTAATGGAGGAGTCTGGGGATGACTGGAGAGGTGTTACGCCGAGCGCTCCGAGTCCCTGCTCCTCCCCGGAGCGCTCGCGGCATTCTCCTCTCTGCAGCGCCCCACCAGACCCGATGACCGGGAGCGCTGCACTGTCTCTGCCGGCGGGGATGCGATCCGCGGGTCGCATCCCAATCCACTCACCTGTCCCGTTCTCCGGCTGTCACGTCCCGGCGCGCGCAGCCCCGCTCTCTAGGGCGCGCGTACGCCGGCTCTCTGAGATTTAAAGGGCCAGTGCACCACTAATTGGTGCCTGGCCCAATCAGTGTCAATCACTTCCATTGTATAAAAACCCACTTCCCCTTCCTTTCCCTGCTGCATCTTGTTGCCTTAGTGCCCTGTGAAAGCGTTTCAGTGTGTTCCTAAGCCTGTGTACCCAGACCTTCTGCTGTTGCCCCTGACTACGACTCTTGCTGCCTGCCCTGACCTTCTGCTACGTCCGACCTTGCTCTTGCCTTGTCCCTGTGTACCGCACTGTGCGCTACCTTCCTGGTACCACTCCGCCCCGTGGCAGGATTTACCCTCTGTCAGCCCCAGAGACTCAAGCCATGTCTGAGTATATCCAGGAGAACCAAAAGAGAGGTTTTATTACTACCTGCTGGAGCAGGGTTCTTCTTTGTTTCAAAAAAGGATGGATCCTTACGACGATGAATTTACTACCGCGGTTTAAATAAAATTACCATCAAAAACCGCTATCCCCTGCCTTTGATCTCTGAACTCTTTGACCGTCTTCGCGGAGGAAGTATCTTCACCAAATTGGACTTAAGGGGCGCGTATAATCTTACTTGCATCCGTAAAGGTGATGAGTGGAAGACCGCTTTCAATACCAGAGATGTACATTTTGAATATCTAGTTATCCCCTTTGGGCTCTGCAACGCCCCTGCAGTCTTCCAGGACTTCGTTAATGAGATCTTTCAGGACTTATTGTATACCTGTGTTGTGGTTTACTTGGACGACATCTTCATTTTTTCCTCTAACTAAGAGGAACACTGTCGTCATGTCCGTCTAGTGCTCCAAAGACTTCGTGAAAACCACCTGTACGCCAAATTTGAAAAATGTCTCTTTGAATGCAACAGTCTTCCTTTTCTAGGTTACCTAGTCTCTGGCCAAGGGCTTCAAATGGATCCAGATAAACTGTCAGCTGTTTTGGATTGGCCACGCCCTTCTGGACTCTGCGCTATCCAATGCTTCCTGGGATTTGCCAACTATTACCTACAGTTTATTCCCCCCCTTCTCCACCATAGTGGCCCCTATTGTGGCTCTGACCAGGAAGAATGCTAATCCTAAATCGTGGCCTCCACAAGCGGATGAGGCCTTCATTCGTCCCAAAACTGCCTTCGCCTCTGCACCAGTTATGTTCAGACCTGATCCATTGAAGCCATTCTTCCTGGAAGTTGACGCTTCCTCAGTCGGAGCCGGAGCCATACTTCTGCATACTTTCTCAAAAACTTTCTCTCCGGCAGAAAATAATTACTCTATTGGAGATCGTGAACTTCTGGCCATCAAGTTAGCACTCGAGGAGTGGAGACATCTATTGGAGGGTTCCAAACACCCCATTGTCATTTACACTGACCACAAGAATCTCTCTTACCTCCAGTCCGCTCAGCGTCTGAATCCTCGCCAGGCTAGATGGTCATTGTTTTTTGCCCACTGTAAGGGATTAGGTAACTGGGAGAACGTCTCCTGGGTGGACAGGCACAGTTTTGCAGGAACACTGTAGAAATTGCAGTCCAAACAGCAGGGAATTCGTTTAACTGACCTCAGCCAGTTTTATTGACAGGTTGAGGTACAGAACATAAAATATAAAAAACAAAATCCTAATCCTGTCCGGCTCTAACTAACAACAGGAAACCTCACTAACCAAGTGCCGGCCTAATACCGGGCACCAAACAATATAGCAAAGTCCATACCACTTGTAGTGTCTCACAGGCTCCATGCAGATAAACTGTTCCCAGGCTGAGAGAGAGATGTGTCTGCATTCTCAGCCTTATATCAGGCCAGCACACCTGAGGAGTGATTACCTGACAACCCAAAACCCGGACTGTCCGGATGGAGTGGGGGCCCACCCTTCTCTCCCCACTCCAGCAACACAGGCCCTAAAAACACACAGGTTTCATACAAACCCAAATTGCAGAGACGTCTGCATAGACCTCTGCTGAACATTTCCCTGGTTGCTTTAAATTACGTAAGTGAGGAACCTCGGGCACACATAGACCCCGTCCACTACTTCTCCAGACACTCTGTCACATATCCTCCCCCCCTGTTTCAGACCTAGGGCTGGAACACATCTGGACGTCAGACAATGTACCCGTGACAAGGCATCTGCATTTCCCATTTCGGTCCCTGGCCTGTGCTTTACCGTAAACTGGTACTCTTGTAGGGCTAAGAACCATCTTGTTACTCTCCTATTTTTTTTAGTATCAAACGGAGTAAATTTATTGATGCTTAAGAATGTTACACATCATACATTACGGCATTTGCAAAGTAACAGAATTAGTGCAATAACAAAAGACTAATGCCATATAAAGATCAACATGAACCAAAATCCCAAAAGGGAAAGGGGGGAGGGGCCAGGACGGGAAGGGTAGGGGGGGGGGTCAGGTACATATATGCTCAGTACATAGTAGTTCGGAGCACACAACTAGAAAGGTCAACAATTCCAGAAGTGGGGGGGAATAAACAAGCGATGATGAGAGGATGGCATCAGAGTAGATTTATACATATAAGACCCATTACAATGAGATATAGTATGAGATATCCATACCATGAGGGGAGTTCATCCAGGGATCCCATACTTTGTTAAAAAGCAACATCTCATCCCCCCTGATAGCATTCAAACGTTCTGATAACATAATATCATTAATTTTTGTTATGACCATAGATATGGACAGCACAGATGTTTTCCATTTGGAAGCAATATGAATTCTCGCAGCCATAAGAATAAATTGTAATAGTTTAAATTTGGCACCAGGTAAGGCCCGAGGTCTGTGTCCCAACAGGAAAATAGCCGGATTTCGTGGGCAGGAGACATGTAAAACAGAAAAAATCAGGTCCTCAACCCGGTGCCAAAATGCGGTAACATACTGGCAAGACCACCAAATATGCAACATATCACCTGTTTCCTGACATCCTCTAAAGCACAGAGGGGAGACCGATGGGTAAATGGCGTGCAACCTGGAGGGAACATAATAGGTCCTATGAAGTATTTTTAGAGCAGTTTCCGATAGGGAGGTCTGCCAACTACCTCTACTCAACTGCATGCAACATTCATGCCATTGCGGTAATGATAAGGTAATTTGGAAATCGTCCTCCCATTGAGACATAAACAATAACTTCGTGTCCCCGGGAGGACAGTTTAGAACCGAATAAATAAGGGAAAGAGTCCCCGTGCGTAATGGTGAGTATATAGCCGTGGTTTCATAGAAGGAGTTCTCTATGGCACATGAAGTAGTATTTAAGGAGCGCCAGAAGGAGAAGATTTGGGAGACTCTGAACAATTCCTCAGGAGGTGGGTTATACCTGCTGATGAATTCTGATTGGGTAATCAATCGTTTACGTACCAAGAAGTGGTGAAGTAAGTAGAGTTTGTGAGAAAGCCACCATGAAAAATCCGACCTCTGTAGACCAGGGGGAAAGAAGGGGTTAGCAAGCAGGGGGGTTGCAGGAGAGACTGGAGATTGCAGCCTGTACTTAAAGCGCACCGACCGCCAGAGGAGTAGAGAATAGAGGGATAGGATAGCTGAGGAAGGAACATAAGAGGAGACTGAAGCAGTAGACCACATGAGAGATTGTAAGGTATATGGAGAAAGCAACTCATTTTCTAGTGTAACCCAACGGGGAGAGTCCGTTGGAGAGTTACAAAGGACTAGTTGAGCTAGACGAGCAGAGTGGTAGTAGTGTATGAAGTTAGGTACTGAGAGCCCACCCAGTCTTTTGTGGTAGTACATGACACTTCGAGGGATTCTGGGTTTAAGACCTCGCCAAATGAACTCAAAAACATCTCTCTGTAACCTCCTAAGGTCCGTCATGCGGACTGGGATAGGTAAAGTCCTAAAGAGGTAGAGAAGCCTAGGTAATACCATCATCTTTATGGAGTGGATACGTCCAAGCCATGAGATGTGGGGAAGGTTCCATTTGGCAAGGTCCTCCCGAATAGATTTGTAAAGAGAGGGGTAGTTAAGTTTATATAACTGTGATAAAGAAGAAGGTAGCGCGATTCCTAAGTATGAAAGGAAGCAAGAGGCGGGACATAGTTGAAAGTTAGTAGATATAGAAGTACATAGCCAAGAAGGTGAATTACATAAAAGGACCTCCGACTTGGACCTATTAATTACCAGGCCCGAAATTGTCGAGAAGCGATCGAGTAAGGGGAACAGATTAGGGAGGGAAATTAGGGGGTTGGTTAAGGTAAGTAACAGATCATCAGCAAATAAATTGGTTTTATAGTGTGAAGAACCTATAGAAACTCCGGTAATATCTGGGTGGGAACGAATTAGGCTCGCCAAGGGTTCCATGACCAGAGCAAAAAGTGCCGGGGACAGGGGACAACCCTGGCGAGTACCCCTCAAAATAGAAATGGGGGACGGGTGGGAAGACGGGAGTTTGAGGTATGCTACAGGGTTGGAATAGAGAGTATGAATAGCTTGTACAAAGGGACCAGAAAATCCCATGGCAGACAGAACCCCAAACAAATATGGCCAAGATACTGTGTCAAAAGCCTTTTCTATGTCGAGGCCTAGGAGTGCCAGAGGAGTATTATGTACTGAGGCCCATTGGATGATGGAGAGCACCTTCCGTATGTTGTCCGGGGCCTGTCTGCCCGGGATGAAGCCTACTTGATCATTATGTATTAGGTTAGGTAACAATCGATTGAGGCGGTGCGCCAATATGGACGTAAACAGTTTAGCATCTAAGTTTATAAGCGAAATTGGTCTATAGTTAGAGGGTAGTAGTGGGTCCTTATTGGGTTTGGGAATAACTACTATGGACGCTTGCAGAAATTCAGGTGGCATAGGGGTACCGGATAATAATTTATTGCAATAGGCAGTGATGTGGGGGATTAAGATAGAAGCAAATTTCTTATAATAGAGGGCGGAGAAGCCATCAGGTCCTGGGGCCTTACCCAGCTTCAAATCGGAGATCGCAGCATCCACCTCCTCAGCCGTGATAGGGGAGTTAAGGGAGTCTCTAGCGGTGGAGGTAAGTGTAGGGAGGGGAATCGAGGATAGGAAAGTAGAGATGTCAGACTGTGAAGGAGAAGTGCGGCCAGTATTATATAAGGAGGAATAAAAGGAATGAAAAACCGAGTATATACGGGATGGGTCTGAGGTGGGCACCCCAGGTTTTAGTTGTATGCTATGCACTTTGTTAATTCTCTGTCTATTTCGTAACATGGATGCTAGAAGGCGGTCTGGTTTATTTGCCCATTTATAGTAAGTAGTTTTTGTCCAGCGCAGGGCTTTCTCTGTGCGTTCAGATAGAACAGTGTCTAGCTGTAATTTAGTGATCCGTATGGCCTGTAATAAATACATGGAAGGATTAAGTTGGTGTGCAACGGAGAGCCTGGCCAGCTTATTTTCAAGCATGGTCTGAGCTTTTAGGCGTTCCCGTTTGAGACGGGAGGCCAGAGAGATAATCTTACCTCTCATATAGGCCTTGTGTGCCATCCAGACCCACCCCGGTTCAGTAAAGGAAGAGGAATTAGAAGAGAAGTAGTCAGAGAGGTCGGATTCAAGTTGGGTACGTACATGTGGTCGGCATAGCAGTGACTCGTTGAGTCTCCATGAGAAAGGTGTGGAACAGCGAGTACCTATGTTAAATTCAGAAAGAACAAAATCATGGTCAGACCAAACACAATTAATATGGCGAGCATAAAGTAAGTGAGCAAGAGTACATGAGTTAGTTAAAATCCAATCTATACGTGTATAGAGATTGTGAGAGGGCGAGTAATATGTATACCCCCTCTGTTGTAAATTATGCTCCCTCCAGGTATCAACCAACTCAAGGTCCGCAAAGGTCTGCCGCAGAAGCCTCTGCTGGGCCCCCGTGCGACGGAAAGAGGTGGTGGCAGATCTGTCCAATATACCGTTAAAAACCATGTTAAAATCTCCGCTCCATATGAGATAGTCATAGGTAAGAGACTGTAACAGGGTCGCCACGGTTACAAAAAAGGCAAGGGGTTCTTCATTAGGGGCATAGGAATTGACAATACACATTTTTTTTTCTTGGTAGATTCCCTCTAGAATGAGGTACCGACCCTCGGGGTCGTCATGTATGGTTGTGGGGGTGAAAGGAAAAGAATTCTTCAATAATATCACTACTCCTCTCGTTTTTGTCTGAAATGAAGCAGCGTAGAAGCGAGAGTAATTCTTATTAAAGAATTTCGGAAATGAACTAGTGGTGAAATGAGATTCCTGGAGGTTGATAACATCTGGGTCATGTGTGAGATAGTCAATAAATGCCTTTTTCCTCTTAATCGGGGAGTTGAACCCCCTCACATTATGGGATAAGATGCGACACATTAGGAGTGAGGGTATAGAGCTGAGTAAAGCATTCGTTGACCAGGACATACAACAGTAAGGATGAAAAATCAGAAAAATTCCAGTGTACTACAGTTGGTAAGACAGTGCTGAGGGAGAAAAGAAAAGACGATAGAATGGACACTTCAGGCGTACCAGGAGGGGGGGGGAGGAACAAACAAGGAGAACCAAGAACAGGGGAATAATACCAGAAGGGAATGGACAAAAAAAACCCCATCAAAACTATCCTTCCCACCATCTCTATCATTCCCGAAGGAGAAAGGGGCAACAAGATCATCCACCCCCACCGAGATTCCCAAGGGTAGAGCATCAGCAACAGTATGTAATAGCACAGAAAGCACAGTTGGGCAATAGATAAAGAGAAGATCTAGAGGAGAAAGGAGTAGTAGCGTAGAGTAGAAGTTAGGAGGAGGGAGGTGGAAAAGAACCGGTGACAGAGTAAAGACAAGCACTAGTAGAAAGAGAAAGAAAGAAAGAGTACTGGTAATGACTCACTAAGCCGAAAAGGTGGTTGGAGGTATGCACCCCAAATACCCGAGAGTAAAGAGCAAAGATGCTGGTATGCATCTGGGCAAAAAAAAAAAAAAAAAAAAAAATTATTATTAGCCCGTATATATAACTATAAACTCCAAAAGGACCTCCGTAATGCAAGGAGGTACAGCATAACAGAACAGTCATTTTATGAAGGAAAACGGAAGAACTAGAGTCCATGGAATCCGACTCCACCTGTAGAAAGAGAGGTTAGGCAGAGATATAACATATGGCCTGCGACCAAAGAAAAATTAAATAATAAAGAAAAATAGGCTGTTCAGCCAGGCTTGTGAGGTTGAGATCTTTGACGCTTGTGGGGAAATTCAGCTCTTTGCCACATTCTCTTGAGGGTCGGAGAGCGTGAGGGTAATGGAGCATGTTCATCATATGGAATGTCCTCACGATGAAGAATTTCCATGGCTTCTGAGGGAGTGCGGACCACATAGGAGCGGGAACGAATCTGGAACTGCAGTGAAAAGGGGAATCCCCATCGGTACTTGACCTGGGCCTTTTGGAGAGCCAGGGTGACCGGTCTCATGTTCCGTCTTCTTTCAAGTGTGGACGGAGCCAGGTCCGCATAAAGATGGACCGAGGACGGCATGCCGGGTAAGGGAGAGACGTTGCGGGCTGCTTGAAGGATTTTGTCCCTCATTTCAGGATAGTGCATACGGAGTATTACATCTCTTGGTACGTCAGGATTTTTAGGGCGACCTAGTGCTCTGTGGATTCGGTCCATGTGGAGGTAGGTCCGGTCAGTTTGCGGTAGTAGAGCAGTGAACAGAGTCAGAGTCGCAGTGTTTAAGTCGGTTACTGCTTCCGGTAGTCCGCGAATGCGAATGTTTGCTCGTCTGGATCTGTTTTCAAGATCTTCCAATTTTAGTTCCAGAATGTCAAACTTATCATTATGCTCAGAGAGGAGACCTTTGTTAGCCTCTATAGCGTCAGCCAAGTCATCGGCCCTTAGCTCCATGTCAGAAACTCTGCTGCCTAGGTCGCCCACCTGTTTAGAGAGGTCCGCCACAGCCTTTGAAAGTTCTGTCTTAAACATCGTTTGGATGGAGCGGTATAATTCAGCCGGGTTCATAGGGTCGGCCGGTAGTTCTGGTACTGGGGACTTGTCCGCTATGTCCTCCTCCTCAGGAGCAGCAGGGCTGGAGGCGCGCGAGGGAGTCGGCGCCATGTTGGATCTTCGCCCCGAGCGGAAAATTTCAGGTATAGTTTGGGATAAGGACTTCTGCGAGTCTCCCGTCTGGCTCCTCTCCATCCCCGCAAGTTTAGCCCACCTTTAGAGTGTGCGATGCTGCTGTGGAGCCGTGAAAACAGCGCTGATTATGGCTTAATCTCGGCAGGTGGCGCGGAGCTCACGGGGAACACGTCCTTCTCAGCGAGCCGCGCGCATGCGCCCCCCTCTCCTATTTTTTTCTCTGTGACTAATTCAAAGTGACGGCCCAGCAAATAATAGCGGAGTGCTTCCAGGGCCCATTTAATAGCAAGGCACTCTTTTTCCACAATTGCATATTTTTGCTCATGGTCATTAAGTTTTCTGCTCAGATACAGTACAGGGTGTTCTTCCAGTCCTACCTCAGATGCATCTATCTGTAGGACAAACCCTTTCTTAAAGTCTGGGGTTATCAGCAGTGGCTGAGCGCACAGGAGAGTTTTTAGAGTCTGAAATGATCTTTCAGCCTCTTGTGACCACTTGATCATGACAGAGTCTTTTCGTTTTGTCAGGTCTGTTAATGGGGCTGCAAGGGAAGCAAAATTTGGTATAAACCGCTGGTAATAGCCTGTAATCCCCAAGAAGGCACGGACTTGCTTCTTGTTAACCGGTCGAGGCCATCTTTGTATGGCTTCAATTTTGTTTAACTGGGGCTTTACTAGGCCTCGGCCTATGGTGTAACCTAGATATTAAGCATCTTCAAGACCAATGGCACATTTTTTTGGATTGGCCGTGAAGCCTGCCTCACACAGTGAATTGATAACCGCCTGCACCCTAGGTAGATGGGATTCCCAATCTGGACTTTGGATGACGATGTCATCTAGATATGCTGCTGCGTACCGTCTGTGGGGTCTTAATATCTTATCCATTACCCTCTGGAAGGTTGCAGGGGCTCCATGCAAATCAAATGGCAAGACAACATAATGGAACAACCCATCAGGAGTGGCAAAGGCAGTTTTCTCTTTGGCCTCATTTGTCAGGGGAATTTGCCAGTATCCTTTGGTTAAGTCTAGAGTGGTTAAATACCTGGCATTTCCAAGCCTGTCAATGAGCTCATCAACACGTGGCATTGGGTAAGCATCAAACTTAGATATGGAATTTAACTTCCGGAAGTCATTGCAAAACCTCCAGCTGCCATCTGGTTTGGGGATCAGAACTATGGGACTGGACCACTGGCTATGGGATTCTTCAATTACCCCTAGTTCCAACATTTTCCTCACCTCTTCAGAGATAACCCCTCTTCTGGCCTCTGGTATTCTGTAGGGTCGCAGTTTAACCTTTTTCCCTGGTTCTGTAATGATGTCATGTTTTATGGCAGAGGTGCGACCTGGGACCTCTGAGAAAAAATCCCTATTCTTAAAGAGGAACCCCTGAACTTCTACTTTTTGTGTCTTGGACAGGGAGTCTGGCACTGTTACCTCTGGTAACAGGGGCTTCCCAGAGCATCGCTGCTCTAGTGGGAAGGTGGTGTCGGCAGCAAGTGATAGTCGATCTTTCCATGGTTTTATAAGATTGACGTGGTATACTTGCTCCAGCTTCCTCTTACCTGGCTGATGGATTTTATAATTTACCTTGTTTACTTTCTCTATCACCTCAAAGGGGCCTTGCCACTTAGCCAGGAATTTACTCTCTACTGTAGGGATTAGCACCAGAACCCGGTCACCTGGGGCAAAGGTACGTACTCGGGCACTGCGGTTATACACCCTTTGTTGTGCCCCCTGAGCCTGGGCCATATGTTCACGGACAATAGGCATCACCGCAGATATACGGTCCTGCATTTGGGCCACATGTTCAATGACACTTTTATAGGGGGTAGCTTCTTCTTCCCAAGATTATTTCGCTATATCTAGCAGACCCCTAGGGTGACGACCATATAGCAACTCCAATGGGGAGTAGCCCGTGGATGACTGAGGTACTTCACGGATGGCAAACATAAGGTAGGGGAGAAGAAAATCCCAGTTTTCCCATCTTTGTCTACCACTTTCTTAAGCATGGCTTTTAGAGTTTTATTAAATCTCTCTACCAGTCCATCAGTCTGTGGATGGTAGACAGAGGTACGCAGCTGTTTCACTTTGAACAGTTTACATAACTCCTTCATGATGAGTGACATAAAGGGGGTACCCTGATCTGTTAGGATCTCTTTTGGTAGACCCACACGACTGAACACCTGTACCAACTCTTTAGCTATTGCCTTGGATGACGTATTACGCAAGGGTATAGCTTCAGGGTACCGAGTAGCATAGTCCATGATTACGAGAATATGTTGATGGCCTCGAGCAGATCTTACAATAGCCCCCACCAGATCCATGGCTATTCTCTCAAATGGTATCTCAATGATTGGTAGAGGTACCAGGGGACTATGATAGTGTGGCCTAGGAGCTGAAATTTGACACTCTGGACAGGTGTCACAATAATCTTTAACATCTTTATGGACCCCAGGCCAAAAGAACCTTTGAAGGACTCTGTCTGTAGTCTTTTCAGCTCCCAAATGCCCCCCCATAAGGTGACCATGAGCCATATCTAGTACTGTTCGTCTGTACACTTTAGGAAACACTAGTTGTTCCACCAGATCCTCTCCCCTTTTTACCACCTGGTACAAGAAGTTGTGTTTCACAGCCATATGCGGGTAGCAAAGTCTTCTGTCAGGTTCCACCAGCTTACCATCGATAGAATTCACATTTTCCCTGGCTCTAATAAGGGTGGAATCTTTAAACTGCTCAGTACCAAAATGCTCTTTCCTTACTGCAAGGTCTGGCAGATTGTCATTAGCAGAGTCTTCTCTCTCTGGACTGCTCTGACCCTCTTCTAACCCATCACTATGGTCAGAGACCTCGGACTCCCCCACCATGACAGAGAAGGGAAATGATTCATCATCAACAGAAGTCCCTCTTAAAAACCCACACCCTTCGGTACCCGGTGGTAGGTCATCCCCTTCCTGACAGGCATTTGAAAGTTTATATTCCCATAGCTGCCAAAAATGTGGGAAATCCCGCCCCATGATGACATCATGCATTAATCTGGGTACTAAACCAACCATAAATTTTTCTGCCCCCAACCGGGTATTTACATCTACCACAGCAGTGTGATAATTATGGGTGTCTCCGTGTATGCAGGTTACCGCAATGGTTTTCACTTGCCATTTCCTGGGATTTACCAAGTCCTTTTTTACTAGGGTAACCAGACTGCCTGAGTCAGACAATGCACTCACATCTTTACCTTCCACAGTAATAACACACATTTGTTTCTCACCCCCAGTACTTGGATATGCCATACACGCAAGCTGAGCATACAGTGATAAACGGCGGATTATATAGGAGGCATCACATTGCATTGGTTTGTCATACATTGGGCAATTGGCAACAACATGACCTGGCATTTGACATCTGAAAATTTTATTAAGTCTCCATTAAGTCTCTTATAGGCCACAGACCTCCCTGGCCCAGCTGGCCAGCTTCTAGAGCTTGGGCCTCCAGTCTCTCCACTTGCACCCACAGATATCTCACCTCTGCCAGACCCCTTTTCCCTTAGAACAGTCTTA
Source organism: Hyla sarda (assembly GCF_029499605.1). NCBI lineage: Eukaryota > Metazoa > Chordata > Amphibia > Anura > Hylidae > Hyla > Hyla sarda. The sequence continues at coordinate 4,043,791 of NC_079190.1, forward strand.
CCAGGTAGTCCTGGAGATCTTCGCTGCGGGGCTAGAGAGCGCTGTGGCAGGGTCAGTAGCTCCTCTGCGGCTGTGTACATCTCCACCATCTGGATCTGGTCAGCATTCTTGGGGTCACCATGGCTCACCCACTTACGCAACGTAGCAGGGAGGGCCCTTAAGTACTGGTCCATCACAACCCGCTCCACCATCTGGGGACCTGTCAGGATCTCCGGCTGCAACCACTTCTTGGTCAGGTGTATGAGGTTGTGCATTTGGGAACGTGGAGGTTTATCCATGCTGTAGTCCCAGTTGTGCACACGCTGTGCGCGGACCGAAAGAGTAACTCCCAGACGTGTAAGGATCTCCTTTTTTAGCTTATCATAGTCCGTAGCATCATGATTCTCCAGGTCAAAATATGCCTTTTGGGGTTCCCCTGAAAGGAAGGGTGTCAACAGTCCTGCCCATTGTACCTTTGGCCAACCCTCTCGCTCAGCAGTCCTTTCGAAGGTGGTTAAGTATTCTTCCACGTCATCTGTGGTTGTCATCTTTTGCAAAAAGTGACTAGCCCTTATGGAGGAATGAGTGGTGTCCGCCATACCTGGGTTTCGTCCAGCGACACTGGTTAGTTGCTGCACAACAACTGTTAAGGTCTCCCGGTCTTTTCTTTGGGCCTCTTGTGTAGCCTCAATTTGGGCCGTCAGCCTGTGGCTGGTTTCCTCAAGTGCCTTTTGCTGTACTCTGGTAGCCTCCTGCTGCACTCGGGTAGCCTCCTATTGAGATGCAACAGCTTGCAACATAGCTTTGCCCACATCCTTCACCACTTGTAAGGGATTAGGTAACGGGGATAACGTCTCCTGGGTAGACAGGCACGGTTTTGCAGGAACACTGTAGAAATTGCAGTCCAAACAGCAGGGAATTCGTTTGACCTCAGCCAGTTTTATTGACAGGTTGAGGTACAGAACATAAATTATAAAAAACGAAATCCTAAGCCTGTCCGGCTCTAACTAACAACAGGAAACCTCACTCGCCAAGTGCCGGCCTAATACCGGGCACCAAACAATATAGCAAAGTCCATACCACTTGTAGTGCTCTCCCAGGCTCCATGCAGATAACCTGTTCCCAGGCTGAGAGAGAGATGTGTCTGCATGCTCAGCCTTATATCAGGCCAGCACACCTGAGGAGTGATTACCTGACAGCCCAAAACCCGGACTGTCCGGATGGAGTGGGGGCCCACCCTTCTCTCCCCACTCCAGCAACACAGGCCCTAAAAACACACAGGTTTTATACAAACCCAAATTGCAGAGACGTCTGCATAGACCTCTGCTGAACATTTCCCTGGTTGCTTTAAATTACATAAGTGAGGAACCTCGGGCGCACATAGACCCCGTCCACTACTTCTCCAGACACTCTGTCACACCGCTTTAACTTCGAGATACACTTCCGTCCCTCTGACAAGAATGTCAGAGCTGACGCCCTATCTCGTTCCTCTGATGCCTCCGAATCTGAAGCCCCTCTGCAGCATATCGTACCGCCTGTGTGCCTGGTCTCCTCTGCTCCAGCCTCACTGGGGCAAACCCCCCCTGGAAAGACTTTTGTTCCTCCACGCCTTCGCCTCAAGATCCTCAAATGGGGGCATTCCTCTCACCTGGATGGTCATGCTGGCATTAAAAAGTCCATTCAGCTCGTCTCCCGTCTGTATTGGTGGCCTACACTAGAGGGTGACGTTACTGATTTAGTTCGGGCCTGTACTATTTGTGCCCGAAATAAAACCCCTCACCAGAAACCTGCTGGAAATCGCTTCCTTTGCCCGTCCCTGAGCAACCATGGTCCCAAATTGCCATGGATTTCATTACTGATCTTCCCGTATCCCATGGCAATACCGTCATCTGGGTGGTCGTTGATCGTTTTTCCAAAATGGCTCACTTCATTCCGCTTCCAGGTCTTCCTTCTGCGCCGCAGTTGGCGAAGCAATTTTTTCTGCACATTTTTCATCTTCACGGGCTTCCCACGCATATCGTCTCGGATAGAGGCATTCAATTTGTGTCAAAATTTTGGAGAGCTCTCTGTAATCAATTAAAGATCAAATAAAATTTCTTGTCCTCCTATCACCCCCAATCCAATGGACAAGTAGAGAGAGTAAACCAGATTCTTGGTGACTACTTGCGACATTTTGTCTCCTCCCGCCAAGATGATTGGGTCGACCTTCTGTCCTGGCTGAATTCTCGTACAATTTCAAAAATTCTGAATCCTCTGCCAAATCCCCGTTCTTTGTGGTGTACGGCCGTCACCCTCTGCCCCCCTCCCCATTCCCACTTCTTCTGGAGTTCCTGCCGTAGATGAAGTAACCCGGGATTTCTCTGTTATCTGGAAGGAGACTCAAAAGTCGCTCCTACTGGCCTCGTCTCGGATGCAGATAAGAAGAGAAGAACTCCTCCTGTCTTCGCTCCTGGGGACAAAGTGTGGCTCTCTGCCAAATATATCCGCTTTCGTGTTCCTAGCTACAAGCTGGGTCCACGTTACCTTGGACCATTTAAAGTCAAAAGTCAAATCAACTCTGTCTCCTACAAACTTCATCTAACCCCTTCTCTTCGTATTCCTAACTCCTTTCATGTTTCCCTTCTCAAACATCTCGTTCTTAACCGCTTTTCCCCCAAGGTCACCGCTCCTGCTCCTGTCTCTGGCTCCTCTGATGTCTTCGCGGTAAAAGAAATCCTCGCCTCCAAGTTTGTCAGAGGTAAAAAAAAAATTCTTGTTGATTGGGAGAATTGTGGCCCCGAAGAGAGGTCTTGGGAGCCCGAGGACAATATCCTGGACAAGGAGCTCATCCATAGGTTCCTGGGCTCCAAAAAGAGGGGGAGACCAAAGGGGGGGGGGGGGGTACTGTTACGCCGAGCGCTCTGGGAGGCTGTCTGGCCATGCTGGGAGTTGTAGTTTTGCAACATCTGGAGGGTCACAGTTTGGAGACCACTATTACAGTGGTGCCCAAACGGTAGCCCTCCAGATGTTGCAAAACTACAACTCTCAGTATGCCTAGACTGCCCAGGTATGCTGGGAGTTGTAGTTCTGTAACATCTGTCCATTCAGATTTAGAAAATATAATAGGTAAAACTGAAAAAGGCGGCGCTCGAATCCCAAAAGCAATTGGAAGTAGAAGAGGTTTGTACTCACCCGGTGTATGTGGGAGGTCACAGGGCAGTGATCCCCCACTAACACCTAGAGTCCTCTTGTCACTTATACACTGAAACGATCTCCGTCATATAGACATCCCTTAGGGAGGGCGCAGGGTGAGCCGGAATCACAGTGCCGTGGTCCGTGTTTAAGAAAAAGACAAATAGAAAAACCAGCGCTCGGAGACAGTTCAAAACATGATAACAGTCAAACCATAATTTAGTAGATTATCACTGAGATGAACTTACTTCACTAGGGGAGATGTGTAGGTAAAGTTACCTTTCACATCATCCCCTTCCAGGAGAGTATGACAAAATGGCCAGGAAGCCCGTGGATGAGTAGGATAGGATTTATTGCGACGCGTTTCGGAGGGCTTACAGGATCGCCTCCTTCCTCAGGCATATAACAAAACAAAGTGATAATAGCCCCCTTATATACATACCATGTCCGGGGTAGAGGCGTGTTAATTGGTTCTTTTGTTCTAATAAAATGGTAGTTTGAGGAACTGCAGATCCGGTTCTGCAGGTCACATGTTCCCGGGTCACGTGATCATAGATCACGTGATACTAGGGTTGCCACCTTTCCCTCAGAAAAATACCGGTCATGGGTGTGGCTATGTGGGGGTGGAGCTACAAAAGGGGAGGGGCCAGATTGCACAGGGGCTGAGGGATCAGGGGTTTAAGAAATGGCATGGGGGATGGGAGGGGGGTTTAAGAAATGGCATAGGGGATTGGAGGGATACAATATATATGTGGGGGGAATTTTCCTATATCGCACAAAAAAAATTACATTTAGAGAATACCTACCAAAACCCTATTTATGCCAGTGGCGGCGGAAGTGGTGGTGCGCGACAGCAACGCTGGCTCTCTCTGATGACGAGTGACGTCCCCCTGCGCAACGTCAGATAAACAGGCTAATCAGACAGTATCACACATGACAGATTTAGATGCACAGGCTCAGCAGACAGTATCACACATAACAGGATTAGATACACAGGCTCAGCAGACAGTATCACACATGACAGATTTAGATGCACAGGCTCAGCAGACAGTATCGCACATGACAGATATAGATACACAGGCTCAGCAGACAGTATCACACATGACAGATTTGGATATACAGGCTCAGCTCACAGTATCACACATGACAGGATTAGATACACAGGCTCAGCAGACAGTATCGCACATGACAGGATTAGATACACAGGCTCATCAGGCAGTATCGCACATGACAAGATTAGATACACAGGCTCATATACCACATGACAGAATTAGATACACAGGCTCAGCAGACAGTATCGCACATGACAGGATTAGATACAGAGCGCAGCAGATAGTTTCATACATTAAAACATTAAATCAGTGTTTCCCAACCAGGGTGCCTCCAGCTATTGCAAAACTACAACTCCCAGCATGCCCGGACAGCCAAAGGCTGTCTGGGCATGCTGGGAGTAATAGTTTTGCAACAGCTGGAGGCACCCTGGTTGGGAAACACTGCATTAAATACACAATTTTGCAGAGAGGTCTCACCAGTCTCTTGTCTTCACTTTCTCCTTTCCCCGGGCGGCTCCAGGTTAAGGAATGTCCAGGGGTTGAGGAGGAATGGGGTGGGCAATTATTTATCCCATGGGGCCACATGAGAAACTAAAAATATTGTGGAGGGCCGGGTAGTTTTTCCCCAGATCAGGCAGCATAGTTGTCCCCCAGATTAGGAGCATAGTTGTCCCCCAGATTAGGAGCATAGTTGTCCCCCAGATTAGGAGCATAGTTGTCCCCCAGATTAGGAGCATAGTTGTCCCCCAGATTAGGCAGCATAGTTGTCCCCCAGATTAGGAGCATAGTTGTCCCCCAGATTAGGCAGCATAGTTGTCCCCCAGGTTAGGAGCATAGTTGTCCCCCAGGTTAGGAGCATAGTTGTCCCCCAGATTAGGCAGCATAGTTGTCCCCCAGATTAGGAGCATAGTTGTCCCCCAGATTAGGAAGCATAGTTGTCCCCCAGATTAGGAGCATAGTTGTCCCCCAGATTAGGAGCATAGTTGTCCCCCAGATTAGGAGCATAGTTGTACCCCAGTTGTCCCCCAGATTAGGAGCATAGTTGTACCCCAGTTGTCCCCCAGATTAGGAGCATAGTTGTACCCCAGTTGTCCCCCAGATTAGGCAGTATAGTTGTCCCCCAGATTAGGCAGCATAGTTGTCCCCCAGATTAGGCAGCATAGTTGTCCCCCAGATTAGGCAGCATAGTTGTCCCCCAGATTAGGCAGCATAGTTGTCCCCCAGATTAGGCAGCATAGTTGTCCCCCAGATTAGGCAGCATAGTTGTACCCCAGTTGTCCCCCAGATTAGGCAGCATACTTGTCCCCCAGATTAGGCAGCATAGTTGTCCCCCAGATTAGGCAGCATAGTTGTCCCCCAGATTAGGCAGCATAGTTGTCCCCCAGATTAGGCAGCATAGTTGTCCCCCAGATTAGGCAGCATAGTTGTCCCCCAGATTAGGCAGCATAGTTGTACCCCAGTTGTCCCCCAGATTAGGCAGCATAGTTGTCCCCCAGATTAGGCAGTTTACCCCCACCCCCCCCCCCCTACACACACACACACACACACACACATATACACAGACACATAGAGACACATACACAGACACATGTATACAGACACATATATATACACAGACACATATATATATACACAGACACATATATATACACAGACACATATATACACACAGACACATATATACACACAGACACATGTATACACAGACACATATATACACACACACATATACACACAGACACTCACCCGCCCTGCGCTGCAGAGGGAGACAGAATACACGGCCTCTCCCCTCCCTGCTCTGCCTATGGAGGGTTGTAAGACTGCACGGGGCAGAGAGAAGGAGGGGGAGGGGGAGACAGGAGACAGGAGACAGGAGGTCACGCCCCCTCCCCAGCACTGTACAGTCTCTTCCTGTCATCGCACGGAGCTCTCCCTGTCACAGGCTGGTGGTGTCAGACCTGGGCATTGTACGGCCGGTCATGAAAGCAGTGCTCTTCTGGGGATGCTGCTCCGTCCGCCCCTGTCAGTGAATGAAAAATACCGGCCATTGCATGGCCGGTATTTTTCATCCAAACTTACCGGCACAGCCCGGAATGTAGATGAAAATACCGGCTGTGCCGGTAAAATACCGGCAGGGTGGCAACCCTACGTGATACCCAGTGGTATGCTGGTTTCCTCCTAAGGGAGGAAAGCCGGAAGTTACGGCAATGGGACCCACGACCACGTGATGAAAATTGCCGTAACTTCCGGCTTTCCTCCCTTAGGAGGAAACCAGCATACCACTGGGTATCACGTGATCTATGATCACGTGACCCGGGAACATGTGACCTGCAGAACCGGATCTGCAGGTCCTCAAACTACCATTTTATTAGAACAAAAGAACCAATTAACACGCCTCTACCCCGGACATGGTATGTATATAAGGGGGCTATTATCACTTTGTCTTGTTATATGCCTGAGGAAGGAGGCGATCCTGTAAGCCCTCCGAAACGCGTCGCAATAAATCCTATCCTACTCATCCACGGGCTTCCTGGCCATTTTGTCATACTCTCCTGGAAGGGGATGATGTGAAAGGTAACTTTACCTACACATCTCCCCTAGTGAAGTAAGTTCATCTCAGTGATAACCTACTAAATTATGGTTTGACTGTTATCATGTTTTGAACTGTCTCCGAGCGCTGGTTTTTCCATTTGTCCTTTTCCCTTCAGATTTAGCGATTTTCAAGAAAATTTTGAAAATTGCTGCTATACTTTGAAGCCCTCTAATTTTTTCAAAAAGTAAAAATATGTCCATTTTATGATGCCATGTAGACATATTGTATGTATTTGTGAATCAATATGTTATTTATTTGGAATATCCATTTCCCTTACAAGCAGAGAGTTTCAAAGTTAGCAAAATTTCCAAAATTTTCATGAAATTTTGGGATTTTTCACCAAGAAAGGATGCAAGTAACGACGAAAATTTACCACTAAAATAAAGTAGAATATGTCACGAAAAAAACAATCTCAGAATCAGAATAATCGGTAAAAGCGTCCCAGAGTTATTAATGCTTAAAGTGACAGTGGTCAGATGTGCAAAAAATGGCTGCGTCCTTAAAGTGAAAATGAGCTGCGTCCTTAAGGGCTTAAAGGTGTACTCCGCTGCTGTGCAAACCGTTCCAAACACAGAAGCCGGGAGCTCGTGACATAATAGCCCCTCCCCCTCATGACGTCACGCTCCGCCCCCTCAATGCAAGTCTGAGGGAGGGGGTGTGATGGCTGCCATGCCCCCTCCCATAGATTTGCATTGAGAGGGCAGGGCCTAATGCCACGAGGGGGCGGGGCTATGACGTCACGAGCTCCCGGCTCCAGTGTTCGGAACAGTTTGTTCCAAACCCTGAGCAGCGGAGTACCCCTTTAAATGCCTTGAGGAGGCAAGCCCATTGAAGTCAATGGGATTTTTTTCTCCTGCCTAAATCCGTTTCGCGCGGAACCCAGAAAAGTAGAATTAAATAGCCTTCTCCTTCATTACTCTTCATTTCTGCGTTGAAATTTAGCGCAAATTCCGCACTACGTCCACACGAATTCTACATGATGGAAAAAAATGAAAAAGTATTTCCTGACCAAAATGATTCCATGTGAATTCCTCAGTGTGAACATGAACCCCGAGTCCTTTGTTATTGAACTTTATTGGTGCGTTGACGTTTACTGAGCGCGGTACGGTCGCCTTGGCAACAGTAATGCCATGCGTGGTATGCGTATCTGGATGCCAGGAAATACACTTGGATGACCACTTTAGACCAGTGGTCTCAAACTGTGGCCCTCCAGATGTTGCAAAACTTCAACTCCCAGCATGCCCGGACAGCCGTTGGCTGTCCGGGCATGCTGGGAGTTGAAGTTTTGCAAAAGGGAAGCCTTGATTTACCTTTCATGATCAGTGTGGATCCTCTGGAGGAGGCAGACAGGTGTTTGGCTGTCCGGGCATGCTGGGAGTTGAAGTTTTGCAAAAGGGAAGCCTTGATTTACCTTTCACGATCAGTGTGGATCCTCTGGAGGGGGCAGACAGGTGTTTTGCTGTCTGGGCATGCTGGGAGTTGAAGTTTTGCAAAAGGGAAGCCTTGATTTACCTTTCACGATCAGTGTGGATCTTCTGGAGGAGGCAGACAGGTGTTTGGCTGAACAGGCATGCAGAGAGTTGAAGTTTTGCAAAGGGGAAGCCTTGATTTACCTTTCACGATCAGTGTGGATCCTCTGGAGGAGGCAGACAGGTGTTTGGCTGAACAGGCATGCAGGGAGTTGAAGTTTTGCAAAAGGGAAGCCTTGATTTACCTTTCACGATCAGTGTGGATCCTCTGGAGGAGGCAGACAGGTGTTTGGCTGACCGGGCATGCTGGGAGTTGAAGTTTTGCAAAAGGGAAGCCTTGATTTACCTTTCACGATCAGTGTGGATCCTCTGGAGGAGGCAGACAGGTGTTTGGCTGACCGGGCATGCTGGGAGTTGAAGTTTTGCAAAAGGGAAGCCTTGATTTACCTTTCATGATCAGTGTGGATCCTCTGGAGGAGGCAGACAGGTGTTTGGCTGTCCGGGCATGCTGGGAGTTGAAGTTTTGCAAAAGGGAAGCCTTGATTTACCTTTCACGATCAGTGTGGATCCTCTGGAGGGGGCAGACAGGTGTTTTGCTGTCTGGGCATGCTGGGAGTTGAAGTTTTGCAAAAGGGAAGCCTTGATTTACCTTTCACGATCAGTGTGGATCCTCTGGAGGAGGCAGACAGGTGTTTGGCTGAACAGGCATGCAGAGAGTTGAAGTTTTGCAAAAGGGAAGCCTTGATTTACCTTTCACGATCAGTGTGGATCCTCTGGAGGGGGCAGACAGGTGTTTTGCTGTCTGGGCATGCTGGGAGTTGAAGTTTTGCAAAAGGGAAGCCTTGATTTACCTTTCACGATCAGTGTGGATCCTCTGGAGGAGGCAGACAGGTGTTTGGCTGTCCGGGCATGCTGGGAGTTGAAGTTTTGCAAAAGGGAAGCCTTGATTTACCTTTCATGATCAGTTTGGATCCTCTCGAGGAGGCAGACTGGTGTTTGGCTGTCCGGGCATGCAGGGAGATGAAGTTTTGCAAAAGGGAAGCCTTGATTTACCTTTCACGATCAGTGTGGATCCTCTGGAGGAGGCAGACAGGTGTTTGGCTGAACAGGCATGCAGGGAGTTGAAGTTTTGCAAAGGGGAAGCCTTGATTTACCTTTCACGATAGGCGTGGATCCTCTGGAGGAGGCAGACAGGTGCTTGGCTGTCCGGGCATGCTGGGAGTTGAAGTTTTGCAAAAGGGAAGCCTTGATTTACCTTTCATGATCACAGTTTGAGACCAGAGGTCCACATCCCAGTCCTCAAGGCTTCACCGATCCAGGATGTGAATTTTTCCTTTGCCAATGGAGTAACTGAGGAAACCCGGAATGCTGGTGGCCTAGAGGACCGGATTGGGGACCACTGCCCTATTATTCCACTAATACAGAGGGGGGCTCCTTATCTCAGTTTTCTAAAAAAAAAAAAAAAAAGAAAAACCCTCAGATGGAGACAAGACTCTTGGACCCTTTAATAAAATATTAATACACAGGTCATATGACAGACGACTCCACCCAAAACGAATGTGAAGACATTGGGGGATAAATAAACAGGTTTTCACTCGTGAAAATTTATGGAATTCACAAAAAATTGAGGGTGAGTCCCATCCGCACCATATAACTGAAGAGTTTTCACCAGTGAAATATCCTTTTCCCGACAAAAATGGGCGTGGCTTCATGTATCGAAACGTTATTCCGGGGAATAAACAAAACACATTTTGCCGTTTTTGGCGCACGGATTCTAACGTCATGAAAACGTTGCATTTTCTGTAGCACAGATCAATATTTTTGGTGCTACCCACTTCCTACTCACTGAGCTTAGATACATGACATTTGTTGGATACATTAATAGTATCCAAATATTATTGTTCCCAGTCCAGATTTTGCAGGTCAGCTACTTGTGAAAAAACGCACCATTACATCATCCGACATGATGTTTAAAGGGGTTCTCCGGTGGAAAACGGTTTTTTTTTTTTTCATATCGGCTGGTGCCAGAAAGTTAAAAAGATTTGTAAATTACTTCTATAAAAAATATGAATCCTTCCAGTACTTATCAGCTGCTGTATGCTCCAAAGTAAGTTGTGTAGTTCTTTCCAGCCTGTCCACAGTGCTCTCTGCTGACACCTCTGTCCATGTTATGAACTGTCTAGAGCAGGAGAGGTTTTCTATCGGGATTTGCTTGTACTCTGGACAGTTCCTGATACGGACAGAAGTGGCAGCAGAGAGCACTGTGGTCAGACTGAAAAGAACCACACAACTTCCTGTGGAGCATACAGCAGCTGATAAGTACTGGAAGGATTAAGATTTTTATTTAGAAGTAATTTACAAATTTGTATAACTTTCTTGGGTCAATTGATATGAATTGTTTTCCACCGGAGTACCCCTTTAAGATCTTAGGTACCATAGTGGCAGACCATGCGGCTGTTATGGGCCCCTTGGAGAGAGGGGGCCCCATCTTGGTTGGTCCCATTTCTTTCTCTATTGGTAAGAAACTGTGCAGACTCCTCTCTCCAGGGAACTGCATTGTCAGCAAATAGTGGAGAGAGGTACTGACCAATGGGTCATGGAAAGCAAAGAGAAAATAAACAAATCCCACTCCATAATAGGAGGCCCGATATTTGCCGCTTTTCTTCTACTTACGCCACTGTCCCATTGGTCCTACAATAAAGCGCCACATAGGCCACATTTCTTACAATCCAAACCTTAAAATGGATTCTTGTCCGTGTGACTTCACTGTTTCTCTCAAGAACCACAGTTATACAAACAAAAAACAAAAAAAACATTTGCCACATTCAGAACATGAACATATCTTCTACATTCTATGAGTTCTTAGGTGATACACAAGACTTGATTGATGGGTAAAACATTTCCCACATTCCTGACATGAAAATGGCTTCTCTCCTGTGTGAATCCGCTCATGTTTCTCCAGATAATCTTTACGCATAAATCGCTTCCCGCATTCCATACATGAAAACGGCTTCTCCCCCGAGTGGATTCTCTGATGTCTCTCAAGATGACCTTTACTCACAAAGCATTTCCCACATTCTGAACATAAAAATGGCTTTTCCCCTGTGTGGGTTTTTAGATGTTCCACGAGGTAGGATTTAAGACTAAAGCATTTCCCACATTCAGGGCATGAAAACGGCTTCTCCCCTGTGTGAGTTATGTGATGGTACTCAAGAGAATATCTATGCTTAAAAAATTTTCCACATAGCATACATGAATACGGTTTCTTGGCGGTGTGAATTCGCTCATGTTGTTCAAGGTAATCTTTACGCGTAAAGCATTTTGTGCATTCCGGGCACGAAAATGGCTTCACGCCTGTGTGGATTCTCTGATGCCTCTCGAGATGACCTTTAAGCATAAAACATTTTTCACATTCTGAACATGAAAACGGCTTCTCCCCTGTGTGAGTTCTTACATGTTCCGTAAGATATGATTTCCGAGTGAAACATTTCCCGCATTCAGGACATGCGAAAATTTTATGTTCATTTTTCTTTTCAGCCCATGATAGATTATGTGCTTCCTCATAAATGGGGAAAAAAAGGAGGTTTCCATTGGAGCCTCCCATACAGTCGTCACCTGGAAGAAAAAACAGAAATAAAATTGTTCAGAGACAATATAATTGATATTTTTCTTTGTAAAGAATACATACAATACATACAAAATACAGTCTACAACTCCTGTAATCCATCTGCTTAAAGGGGTATTCCAGGATTTTTTGTTTTATTTAACTGTGCTATAAGCCTGAAATGTTAGTGTAGTTCATAATATAGTGTCTGTACCTATGTTTGATGGTTTTCTCACAATTATTATGTGATCCCTGACCCGATGTTTATTTTTAGCAGCATACAAAATTAGTCGTCTCAGGTTTTCCCAGGTTGCAGTGCAGCCCGAGACATTACATCACTAGCCAGGTGTTGAAAGGGAACGTGTCTGTGCTTCCAGAGGCGTTCAGGGGTAGGAGGTGAGAGGTACTCCATGAGTGTAAATTAATAAAAATGTATTTCATTTTTGATAACAGTGTTGTTATATGGTCTTCTTTTTGGTGTTAGTATCACTAGTCAGGTGTTGAAAGGGAACTATTCAGTTAGGACTTTTTTCAGTGCCCTCATTCTCCTCTCTTCTACCTGAGTCTTTGTGGTACGTTTACATGATACATGTCTTTTAAGTGTTTTTAACATTTGTGATACCTTAATAAAATGTACTTCATTTTTGATAACAGTGTTGTTATATGGTCTTCTTTTTGGTGTTAGTATCACTAGTCAGGTGTTGAAAGGGAACGCGTCTGTGCTTCATTGGGTCGAGTGACCGCTGGGTGGGAGGGAGATCATTCTGCACAAGGCTGCAGAGAATTGTAGTTGAAAGCACAGCATGGAAGGGAGCCTAGCTGTGCTGCAGTGGGTGGGCTGGTTGATGTGGGAGAGAGATAATTCCCCTACCACCTGGAAACAAGGGATCCTGGGAATTGTAGTTGGAGGGAGGGCACAGAAATAGGAAATAGCCAGTTCACACAAACAACCCTGGTTTAGAACATGTTAGGACCTCCATCTAATGTGCAGCATCTTCTGGATCAACACAGTAGGAAACATTAGGGATATAGGTTGAACTCGATGGACTCTTGTCTTTTTTTTAACCTTAAGAACCATGTAACTATATAAAAGAAGCGGTCATATCCACATGGGCTGATATTCCTGAAGTCAGTTTCATCACCAAATGGAATCCTTGCAACAACAAAAGGCTACGGTTTTAGAGGACAAAGAAGGGTCCAACATGCTACTAAATGGGGGGGGGGGGGGAGGGAATCTACTAAAGTGGCTTTTCAGTAGACAGAGACATTACATCACTTGTCCGGTGTTGAAAGGGAGCATGGCAGTGCTTCTATGGGTAGAGCGACCGCTGGATGGGAGGGAAATCATTCTCCACAGGGCTGCAGGGAATTGTAGTTTCATTCACAGCACAGCATGGAAGGGAGCTCAGCTGTGCCACAATGGGTGGGGTGGTTGATGTGTGGGAGGGAGATAAGTGACCTCACACTTACAAACAAGGGATCCTGAAAATTGCACAGAAACAAGAAATAGCCATAAATCCCTCCATGGCAGCTGTTTTCCCTATGGCAAAAGGAGACTGTCAAAACTAGATAGGTCCAAGTAGGTTGAACATTTTACATAAACTCAGTCTCCCAGGGAAGAATAAGACACAAGATTTATGCGAGGCTCCTACCATCCACTGGCTCTGATATATGGTACTCAAATCCACTTGTTCCTCCACCATCACTTTCCTGCAAGAATCCAACATTAAATACATGAGAAAAAAAGAAATTCATCCAAATATTTTAAATGTTGACAGAAATGTTTATGTTATTCTACAGCATGAACTGATCGGAGCCGATCCTGTCACAGTGTGCAGAGTATTTCTTGCATTTACACCATAACATTCAATGGGGTTTGCCAGGATTTTATGTCCAAAGAGATGGAGGTTTATCGCAAGACTGTATAAAACCAGAAACCATTTGTATCCGGGAGCGACCACAGCCAACACCAGGACCCCATAGATGTCTCCTCCACTGCTGGGATAGAAAGCTCCATGACATCAATCTATAGAGGATTTACAGGAATCTCATCTACCTGATGATCCGGGGGGACATTCTGCGTCTCCTCTGGACAATCCTGGGGATCTAGAGGACGGGGACATCTCTCTGGTGGATTCCTCTGACCAGACCCGTCTATAGGAAATATATACAGTGACTGAATACATTGTATATGTGATGATCACATGATGGGGGTCTAAGTGACCCTGACCCCTGGTCTCCTCTATAATCAGGAAGGTCTCCTCTTACCTGGTGATGGGAGGGGCCGGTGATCCCCCATCATGATGTCCTGGTACTGATCCTTGTGTCCTTCTACATACTCCCACTCCTCCATGGAGAAATAGACAGTGACGTCCTGACACCTTATAGGAACCTGACACATAATGATACCGTCATCACCAGACCCCTCCATTACTGTATAATGTCCCAGCAGTGTCACCTCTCTAATCATCACCAGACCCCTCCATTACTGTATAATGTCCCAGCAGTGTCACCTCTCCAGTCATCACCAGACCCCTCCATTACTGTATAATGTCCCAGCAGTGTCACCTCTCTAATCATCACCAGACCCCTCCATTACTGTATAATGTCCCAGCAGTGTCACCTCTCTATACAGTAATGGAGGGGTCTGGTGATGATTAGAGAGGTGACACTGCTGGGACATTATACAGTAATGGAGGGGTCTGGTGATGATTAATGTCCCAGCAGTGTCACCTCTCCAGTCATCACCAGACCCTTCCATTACTGTATAATGTCCCAGCAGTGTCACCTCTCTAATCATCACCAGACCCCTCCATTACTGTATAATGTCCCAGCAGTGTCACCTCTCTAATCATCACCAGACCCCTCCATTACTGTATAATGTCCAGCAGTGTCACCTCTCCAGTCATCACCAGACCCCTCCATTACTGTATAATGTCCCAGCAGTGTCACCTCTCCAGTCATTACCAGACCCCTCCATTACTATATAATGTCCCAGCAGTGTCACCTCTCCAGTCATTACCAGACCCCTCCATTACTCTATAATGTCCCAGCAGTGTCACCTCTCCAGTCATCACCAGACCCCTCCATTACTGTATAATGTCCCAGCAGTGTCACCTCTCCAGTCATCACCAGACCCCTCCATTACTGTATAATGTCCCAGCAGTGTCACCTCTCTAATCATCACCAGACCCCTCCATTACTGTATAATGTGCCAGCAGTGTCACCTCTCCAGTCATCACCAGACCCCTCCATTACTGTATAATGTCCCAGTAGTGTAACCTCTCTAATCATCACCAGACCCCTCCATTACTGTATAATGTGCCAGCAGTGTCACCTCTCCAGTCATCACCAGACCCCTCCATTACTGTATAATGTCCCAGCAGTGTCACCTCTCCAGTCATCACCAGACCCCTCCATTACTGTATAATGTGCCAGCAGTGTCACCTCTCCAGTCATCACCAGACCCCTCCATTACTGTATAATGTCCCAGCAGTGTCACCTATCTAATCATCACCAGACCCCTCCATTACTGTATAATGTCCCAGCAGTGTCACCTCTCCAGTCATCACCAGACCCCTCCATTACTGTATAATGTCCCAGCAGTGTCACCTCTCCAGTCATCACCAGACCCTTCCATTACTGTATAATGTCCCAGCATTGTCACCTCTCCAGTCATCACCAGACCCCTCCATTACTGTATAATGTCCCAGCAGTGTCACCTCTCCAGTCATCACCAGACCCCTCCATTACTGTATAATGTCCCAGCAGTGTCACCTCTCTAATCATCACCAGACCCCTCCATTACTATATAATGTCCCAGCAGTGTCACCTCTCCAATCACCAGACTCCTCCATTACTGTATAATGTCCCAGCAGTGTCACCTCTCCAGTCATCACCAGACCCCTCCATTACTGTATATAGTCCCAGCAGTGTCCCCTCTCTAATAATCACCAGACCCCTCCATTACTGTATAATGTCCCAGCAGTGTCACCTCTCATCACCAGACCCCTCCATTACTGTATAATGTCCCAGCAGTGTCACCTCTCCAGTCATCACCAGACCCCTCCATTACTGTATAATGTCCCAGCAGTGTCACCTCTCTAATCATCACCAGACCCCTCCATTACTGTATAATGTGCCAGCAGTGTCACCTCTCCAGTCATCACCAGACCCCTCCATTACTGTATAATGTCCCAGTAGTGTAACCTCTCCAGTCATCACCAGACCCCTCCATTACTGTATAATGTGCCAGCAGTGTCACCTCTCCAGTCATCACCAGACCCCTCCATTACTGTATAATGTCCCAGCAGTGTCACCTCTCCAGTCATCACCAGACCCCTCCATTACTGTATAATGTCCCAGCAGTGTCACCTCTCCAATCATTACCAGACCCCCCCCCCCATTACTGTATAATGTCCCAGCAGTGTCACCTCTCCAATCATTACCAGACCCCTCCATTACTGTATAATGTCCCAGCAGTGTCACCTCTCCAGTCAGCAGCTCAGTGATCCTGGTGGTCAGTTCTAGGATCTTCTGCTCATGTATCAGTGAATAAGGTGGAGGACCTGTGATGGGGTTCTGGGTGGTGCCCGATCCTCCTGACTTCTTTACTACTGTGTAATCCTGTGTATAAGGAGACAATGATCATTACAGACATTGAAAGAGTCCTTCACCTCTCCAGTCATTTACTTGGATTATTATGTGACCTCTCACCTCTCCAGTTATGAAGTAGATTATCTCTATGGTGAGGTCTAGTATCCTGGCAGCCATGATGTCTCTGTTCTTCTCCATTCTTGGAGGGTTAGTGATTATTCGGCTTGCTGTGGCTGCTAGGTCTGTGAGAGTCCTGGATCTAAGGAACCTGAGGGAAGACAATGAGAACTGAGACAGAATCACGTTTGGAAGAACATCTTACATGGACCATAGAGTCTCACTCAAGGACCACTCATAATCCCAGGACACACACATAGAGCTATATCAAATCCTGGTAAAGACACCATGAAATCCTTTAGCCTTAGACCCATCTCTTTAGTCAACATAGACAATAAATTGTTTTCCAACGTGTTATACAGTACTCGCCTGCCTCAGGTTATCCAGACAGATCATGGTGGTTTTGTTACCAGATAATACTAATGATGCATCGCTTCTGCTGCCGCTCACAGACCTCTGTCTGCTATCAGTAGATGTGGAGAAGTCCTTCAACTGGACTAGTTGGGATTTTCTATTCACAACACTTAAAAATTTAGGGCCTAAATCTACTTGTTTAAGTAAAATAATGTCTTATATGGTCCGCAGTTAAAGTGTAAATAAATAGAATACTATCTGCCCTCATTTCAATACGAACTAGTGCACCCTAACTGTCCCTATAACCGCTGTCCCTTCCTATTGCCCATCCTCCCTAAAGGACGGATCGACAACCACAAGGACAGTCTCTATACTGCTAAAGTGCATGGGCGTAAGAGTCAAACAAAACAAACTGTACAAGTCAGAACACTAAACGGGTCAGGAAATCAAGAGCATTGTTCACACTGGACTCAGAACAATGAACACACTGGACACCCCACTCCAATCATGGAGGGACATCAATACTAAATCCAAATAGACTCCTACCTAGCGGGCACACCCCACCATGTGATCAGGATACTAGCCTATGAGGAAAACAAAAATCCTTAATGCAAGCAAACACAGGTACAGACACAAGACTCACTCACTCCTAGATAGACAGATTAGCACAAGGCTCAGAACAGGATTCTATCCTAGTAGATCAAGAATCAAACAAGGTTAAAAAAGGACTGACAAACGCACAGTGTGAATATGGACTCAGGAAACACAAAGCAGAACAAACAATACCAAAATACTAAAACCTGACAAACAAACCTGACTTTATGCGATCATTCACTGGCCATACAAAAAGGACACACATATTCACCTAGCCCCCTCGCAGTTCCTGCCATCTTCCTACAGCCAATAGTGTGGAGATGAAGAGGCTAAGGCACAGGGTTCAGGGGTGAAGCCAAACTTTATCTTACACTGGTGCCACAATGACCTGGTAAAAACCATTGGTGGTAATTGGGAGTTCGGGAAGGGTATAGATCATCGGTCCAAAGTACGGCATTAGGATGGATCGGAGCCAACCAGAGTTTGCTGATCTCCATCCATTTCTTATATGCCACCAGTGTGTTCCAAGATGGGAGTTGGCATGACTGAGACCTCTCATGATCTTGTAAAATGTTATAATCCCCCCAGGTCATTGCCCCCATCATGATAAACCACCCTCTGCCTTTATTTTTATTATTTTTTAGTTTTCTACCTTGATATTGCTCTGTATTTTCTGCTCAGTCTCAGTCAGATTCACAGACTGGGAAGGGGCGTTCCCCAGCAGGCATGACATCATCTGAAGCCATACAGGGAGAACTTCCTCCCTCACTCTGCTACACTCAGCCCAGAGCAGTTCAGTGTGAGATGAGCTATGATTGCCTAAGGCTGCACCCCCCCCCCCCCCCCTTCAGCATTTCCTGATTCTGGACTTCTGCCAGGCCAGCAGGAGTCCAAAGTGTGTGGAAGAGATAGGGGAAATGTGCTCTGGACAAGTAGGGAGACACCTAGTGGCAGCTTTTAAAAAAAAACCAAATAAAACATAGAAAACTCAATTTTTTTAAACAAAGTACATTAGAAAGATTTTTTTATTTACCATAAGGAGTGCAATAGCAAAAATTAGTTTTAATGAGAGTGCCCATTTAAAGGGGTACTCTGGTGGAATACTTTTTTTTTTTTTAAATAAACTGGTGCCAGAAAGTTAAACAGATTTGTAAATTACTTCTATTAAAAATCTTTACCCTTCCAGTACTTATTAGCAGCTGTATGCTACAGAGGAAATTCTTTGCTTTTTGAATTTCTTTTTTGTCTTGTCCACAGTGCTCTCTGCTGACACCTCTGTCTGTGTCAGGAACTGTCCAGAGCAACATAGGTTTGCTATGAGGATTTTCTCCTGCTCTAGACAGTTCCTGACATGGACAGAGGTGTCAGCAGAGAGCACTGTGGACAGACAGAAAATAAATCCAAAAAGAAAAGAATTTTCTCTGTAGTATACAGCCGCTAATAAGTACTGGAAGGATTAAGATTTTTAATAGAAGTAATTTACAAATCTGCAAAAACCAAGACAAGAAAATGGGGAGAGCACTCAGAGGGCTAAATCACCTAATGATGTGAGCAGCAAGGTCCTCGGTGACCTCCGGTCAAAGTCTCCTGCGGGGTGCACGTACACACATGTACGCATAGTCTTAGAGATAAGAAAGACTATGACTCCAATACAGTTTTTTCATGGAAAAATCAAAAACAGCCTAGAGGGGGTGCTAGAGGGGGTAATAGACAACGCTTCCAAATGAGGCGCCGCAGCCCTGATTTCTGGACTACAGACTCTGACACCAGTGTATCAGATGAGACAAATAAAGACCTTAGAGCATCCTCAGTGAATACAGGCACGGATAGTGAGGTCCCTTTAGGCAGAAAATGGGGAGAGGCCAGACAAGACCCTATCAAAAAAGGAAGTCAGTGTCCTGGAACAAGTAGGAGGGGTCTATAATGTTATTAATATCTCTGGATGTGATCTACTTAGTGTGTTAATGCATTATCAAAAGGATTGAATTACGGATTCCACAAGAATTTCGATATATAGTCGGGTTTGAAGTAGATCTATTCAAAGCTACAAGAAAGATGTCCCTCTACAAATTCTATAATAGCAAATCGAAGAATGCTGATGTCCCAAAAGAAGGTACTATACCCTGTACCATTGGCCCATTAGGGTTTAGCGCGGTCCATGGTTTCGGACCAAGTGACAACGAACTGGTCCGTATATTGGCAGAATTACCAGGTGTCCAACAAGATGAAGTATCTGTGGAGGACGAGTCATTTTTTACAGGAGGTAATTTGTCCACCTTCAACCCCCCAGTTACACCGGGATCTCCCATTGACCTCTTTACTGTGAAGTTCCTCAGATACCCAGAGAAACCGCATAATCTGACAGCGGCTGAATCCAATGCTTTGGAATGGCTTACCAGTCAGAAGCTAGGAAACAACTGTCAGACCAAACTACATATGAATTATTAACGCAAGATCCTACATAAAAAATACAGAGAAGGCCGTGATAGATAACAAGACAGCAGAACATCTTCTTCCTCTTTTTCCAAGAAGACCAAGATGGTATATACTACCTAAGGTGCACATGTCACGTCGGCCGATTGGGGATTGGGTCCGTGACCAAGCACCTATCGAAATATATATCGATTGGCTCTTGCGCCCCCTTCTTCCGTCGATTCCTCCAATTCATCCAGGACCTCCCCTGGTTTCATACTTATAATTTGGCAAGCATAGACGTGGAGAGCCTGTACACCCGCATCCCTACTGATGCGGGTGTACAGGCCGCCCGTTTTTTCTTACAACAGACCGACAAATCAGAAGACTACATAAATTTTGTATGTGACGCTATCCACTTCATTCTTACACAGAATACTTTTCAGTTTGAACAGAGTTGGTATAAACAAAAGACTGGGACTGCTATGGGGACACCCATATCTTGCACGTTCGCAATTTTTTTTGGGCAGTTATTGAATATTATTATATTTTTTCAACTAGCAAGAAATGCTCCAGCTTTATTAAACCTTATAAGCATTATGTCGACGACATACTTATAGTATGGGACGGACCTGAGAACCCCTTTGATGAATTTGTATTACACCTGAATTCTGTCAACACTATGAACATGCGTTTTACTAGTGCGTTTAGCTCCACAAATTTAGAATTTTTTGGACATCAACATTGTCACCACTCCAGAGGGATTACCGACTGAAGGATATTGGAAAAGCATTGGCAAGAACAACATTCTCCACTTTTCGAGTTCACACCCAGATCATGTTAAACGAGGAAGACCGCTGAGCCAGTTCATTAGACTTAAGCGTCTGAACAGCAATGAAGAGACCTCTGCGCAACAATCTGAAGAGTTAAAAAGCAGACTCCTAGATAGAGGTTATCCTCTTTCTTACTTGACTAGGCGAAGGTCTCGACTATGCACAGGCAGGATCTCCTCACATACAAGAACAGAAAGAAGAAAAATACTAAACCTTAAGAAAGAAGATTTACACTTTTATTTAGAAACTCTCCTATGAATTCCGTAATTAATTCAACTATCCGGAAATACTGGCACTTCCTTAAAAACGATAGGGAGATTTGCAGTATAGCTAGGAAACCACCCCTGATTACCTATCGGAAGAACTTCACTATCTCTGACCATTTAAAAAATCTTGTAAAGAAAAACCAGAAAAAAATAGATAGTCCCTTTAATTGGCGCAAAAATGGTAGGAAACTTTAAGTGCGGCAATTGTAAATTTTGCCGTCACGACACGTGCGCTAAGCAGTGTAACCTAGGAGGAGTTTCCCATACGGTGTCACAGCTCATCACATGTAAGAGTACACATGGAGTGTATTACATTACTTGCCCCTGTTCTCGCTTTTACATGTGCCAACCATGTGCTCGCTTTAGGGAGCATCTATATACTCTAAATAATGGTACAGGTATCGCTAGGTTAGCTGAGCATTTAATGACACATCATGAGAATAATGTAGAGGTACTCAAATTTGGCGGCCTCCTTAAAGGGGTATTCCTGGCCAAAACTTTTTTATATATGTCAACTGGCTCCGGAAAGGTAAACAGATTTGTAAATTACTTCTATTAAAAAATCTTAATCCTTCCAATAGTTATTAGCTACTGAAGTTAAGTTGTTGTTTTCTGTCTAAGTGCTCTCTGATGACTCACGTCCCGGGAGCTGTGCAGCTCCTATGGGGATATTCTCCCATCATGCACAGCTCCCGGGACGTGACATCATCATTGAGCAGCTAGACAGAAAACTTCAGAAGCTAATAACTATTGGAAGGATTAAGATTTTTTTTATAGAAGTAATTTACAAATCTGTTTAACTTTCCGGAGCCAGTTGATATATATATATATAAAAAAAAAAGTTTTTGCCTGGAATACCCCTTTAACCCCTTAAGGACGCAGGACGTAAATGAGGTGGTACTTAACGCACCAGGACGTACATTTACGTCTTAAGCATAACCGCGGGCATCGGAGCGATGCCCGTGTCATGCGCGGCTGATCCCGGCTGCTGATCGCAGCCAGGGACCCGCCGGCAATGGCCGACGCCCGCGATCTCGCGGGCGTCCGCCATTAACCCCTCAGGTGCCGGGATCAATACAGATCCCGGCATCTGCGGCAGTTCGCGATTTAAATGAACGATCGGATCGCCCGCAGCGCTTCCTCCGTGCGGCTCCCGGCGTCTCCTGCTCTGTTCTGTGATCGAGCAGACCAGAGCAGAAGATGACCGATAACACTGATCTGTTCTATGTCCTATACATAGAACAGATCAGTATTAGCAATCATGGTATTGGTATGAATAGTCCCCTATGGGGACTATTCAAGTGTAAAAAAAAATGTAAAAAAATGTAAAAGTAAAAGTAAAAAAAAAGTGAAAAATCCCCTCCCCCAATAAAAAAGTAAAACGTCAGTTTTTTCCTATTTTACCCCCAAAAAGCATAAAAAACATTTTTTATAGACATATTTGGTATCGCCGTGTGCGTAAATGTCCGAACTATTAAAATAAAATGTTAATGATCCCGTACGGTGAACGGCGTGAACGAAAAAAAATAAAAAAAAAGTCCAAAATTCCTACTTTTTAAATACATTTTATTTTAAAAAAAATTATAAAAAATGTATTAAAAGTTTTTTATATGCAAATGTGGTATCAAAAAAAAGTAAAGATGGGGCGTGGTTTGGTCGCCGCACTGAATGGCCGCATAGAACAAGTGCTCCTGCTTTAAAGCCTAAGAAACAGCGTTATCCTCCTTGCCAGCGACCTGCGGCTTCACCCTGAGCTGCCTCAACGACCATGGCGACTACCGGCAAGAAGAGGAACCATAAATCTGGAGGTTCCCAGCAACTAACTTACTTCTTTCGCTCCGGAGACTCGGCGCGCAGGGCTCTACAAGATGGCGCTGCAGGCCGCGCGCACCAGACTCCGGCGAGCCGGAACAAACCGGCTATGTCCCAGGATGGAGGCAGAGGGGAGATGAGGAAGAGCCCGTACCTGAACCTACCTTCCACCAGGGTTACCCAAACCCTCTCCTTTGATGATGCCCCGGAGTGGGAGCCTGCTTCTTCCCAGGATCAGGTTGTCTTCTCAGCTGAAGGGGGTGTCGGAGCCGAGCAGAGACCGGGTGCAGAATGGAGCGGAGACCAGCGTGACTCTCTCACCCTGCCAACTTCTCCTCAGGTTAGTCCGCTTAAACAGAAACCCAGGCTGTCTTCACATGTGGGGGAGAGCACTGCCGATGGAGAGCCTGATGATCGTACTGAGCCTGATTTATTCTCTGCATATAAAACAACTGATCAGGCCGTGTCTGATACCCTCCTGAAAGATATGCTGCTAATGCTGCGCAGCTCATTGCAAAACGACTTTACTAGATTGCTGCAGCCTATTAGCTCCTCTACTGCCCTCCTGGAACAAAAGATGTCCCATACTGAATCTAAACTGGTCTCCTTTGCACAAGCCCACAATGACCTACAGGGTGCACATAATGCTTTGGATGGCAAGGTGGACTCTCTACATGCTAAACTGATTGATTATGAGGACTAATAGACGTAACAATGTAAAATTTCGCGGTATCCCAGAAGATGTTCCCGGCTCACAGCTGGCAAAATATGTTAAGCACCTCACTAAAAAACTGTTGCCGGATTTAGAAGATTATGAATACAGCATAGACAGAGCGCATAGAGTGGCCAGACCGCGCTCTATACCTGAGGACTTACCCCGTGACGTCCTTGCCAGATTTACCTTCTTCCAGACTAAGGATCTTCTGCTCCAGTATTCACGCCACCATTCTACCCTACCTGATCCGTATGGAGAGATCAAGCTGTATGCCGACTTATCTGCTGCAACTCTCCAGGCACGGCGTAGTTTTGGCCCGGTAACTGCAGTACTGCGCAACCTTGGAATTCCCTACAGATGGGGCTTTCCCGCTAAGATTCTCATCCACAGACAGGGCAGGGTCCACGCGCTGCTGTCAGCTGAAGACGGTCTGCAGACGCTGCGAAACTGGGATATGATTGAAGATAGCCCCGACCCCGCGGGACATCCGGAGGTAGCACTGCCTGCCGAGGACCCGGAGTGATCTTTTTTTTTTTTTTTAGTTTTTGCTTTTCTGCAAGTATGTATCTCATTTATAACCTATATCGCTTTTAGTTTCTGAGGCGATAAGGCTTCCTATGTGCTGACCACTTAAGACTTGTTGGACTTCCACGCCCACGGAAGCGGTGTTAGACTGGAACTCTCTACACCGTAGTTTAAGGTGTTACTGCACCTCTCCTGTTACTTCTTGGTGTTTTAACTTGCACAGTTTTCACTGTTTCTCTACCACTCAGTGTTGTTATTATTTTCATTGTATAATAGGGATAGTGTGTCCCCACACCCCTCTTATTGCTATCTTGTGACATCCCCGTCTGTGGTTCTCGGAACCAAGTCGGGTTTTTAACTCCTCGAGTATCGGCAGGGGGCATCCCCTCCTGCGCTAGGTAGCCTGTGCTCTATTCCTGGCCCTCTGTGACATCCTCGTTCTAGTTAATACTTCCCCTGATTATCTGTAGTGTGACATCCTCGTCTGCCTCCCCGGGGAGGTAGTCGAGTTTTTAACCCTCTCTCTAAGTAGCATATCTCCGAACACTTACCACCCCCTGTGCACGATGGGTATTGACATACTGTCCCTTAATGTTAATGGCCTAAATAGCCCCCAGAAGAGGCATTTCATGTGGCGGGAGGCGGAGAGACGACAGGCCTCAGTGCTCTGTATACAAGAAACACATATATCCACTGCCAATCCCCCGACGCTTAAAAATAAGAGGTTCCCCACGGTGCTTTCCTCCTCCTTCCACAAAAAGAAAAGGGGTGTACTGGTGGCCTTTAGAGACGACTTAGCTGTTTCCATTCACACCCAAATTGTCGATCCCCAGAGTCGTTACATTATTCTTGTCTGCACTATTGACAATTGCACTTATACTATTGTTAACTTGTATGCGCCTAACCACGGACAAAACAGGTTTCTCAGGAAAGTCTTTGATTTAGTGTCCTCAGTTAAAAGGGGAGATATTGTGATTTGCGGAGACTTTAACTCTATCCCCAATGCCTCACTAGACATTACTGGTAGCTCCAGACGGCGCTCCGCATTAGTTGGAGACCTGCTCACTTCCTATGACCTATTTGACTCGTGGAGGATATTCCATGCCTCTGAGCGTGACTACACATACCACTCACCACGTTTCCGCACATACTCTAGGATTGACCTGATAGTGATATCTAGAGGATTGTTGCAGAAAGTCACCCACACAGGCATTGGAGAAATCACCTGGACAGACCATGCTCCTACACTCCTGTCACTGTCCCCTACAGGCAAGCCTCACTCTGATTTTGTATGGCGGGCTAACGACCATATTATTGCCCATACGGTACACAGCAAGAAAATAGAAAACTCCCTCCTAGACTACTTTAGCCTTAATGAGACCCCGGATGTCACCCCTACCACATTGTGGCTCGCCCATAAGGCGGCGATCAGAGGCACTTTCATTCAAATGGGATCCTACCTCAAAAAAGAACGTACCAAAACCTTGACAGACGCTATTGCTAGAGTGCAGGTCTTAGAATCACTCCACAAATCTTCCCCTACTGACGATCTCTATTCACAACTGCTTCAGGCCCGTACATTCCTACGTCAGCAGCTGCTATATTCTTTTGAAAAAGACGTTAAGAGGTCCAGAGTAAGATATTATACACATGATAATAAGCCTACATCACTACTTGCGAACAGGTTAAAACCTCCCCGTGCTAAATGTCGCATCGCAGCGATGACACATCCCACCACGAAAGAGACTCACTTGTCTCCTCAAGGCATTGCTAAATCATTTCAGGACTATTACCATGGCCTCTATAATTTACGGACTGACGCCCAGACGACTCAGCCTTCTCAGATGAACATTGACTCCTTTCTCCGCTCTCTGCACCTTCCTCAACTATCTGAATCTTCACTTGCCTCCCTTAACTCTCCCTTCTCCTTACAGGAAGTTAAATCAGCCATAACATCCCTCCCTCCGCGCAAAACACCGGGCCCAGACGGACTTCCCAACGAGTATTACAAAAGATACGGTGAGATATTGTCCCCCTATTTGCTGGAAGTTTTTTCCATTGCTAGATCCTCGGGCTCCCTCCCCGCGGAAATGCTGAATGCTTTGATTACCACTATCCATAAACCCGGTAAACCTCCAGATCAAACCTCCAATTACAGACCGATTTCCCTACTGAATAGCGACGTGAAAATATATGCAAAAATGCTCGCTAATAGACTCTTACCGCTCCTACCGACACTAGTAGGCCCCGACCAAGTAGGTTTTATCCCCGGAAGACAGGCCCCAGATAATACCAGACGGATCTTCTCCCTACTTCAACATTGTGAACATCATAACACCCCTGCTGCATTCCTGACACTAGACGCAGAGAAAGCCTTCGACAGGGTGAATTGGCTGTACGCATTTTCTGTATTGCAGAAATTTGGCTTTTCAGGCCCGATCCTGGAAGCAATAAGAGCTCTCTACTCCAACCCTGTTGCTCAGGTCTTCGTGAACGGAGCACTGTCAGACCAATTCACCCTGTCGAACGGAACACGACAAGGATGTCCATTTTCACCCCTCCTGTTTGTTCTTACCATCGAACCCCTTGCTAGAGCCATTCAAGCCCATCCTGACATCAGAGGTATCAAGGTGGGCAGCCAAGAGCACAAGTTAGCACTTTTCGCGGACGATGTCATTCTCACCATGTCCGACGTTCCCTCTTCATTACCCGCTCTCTTCTCTCTTCTTCATGACTTTAGCGACATATCCTTTTACAAGCTGAACTCCTCTAAGTCTCAAATTCTACCTGTTAACCTTCCGGCCCCCACGATTAGTGCCCTTAAACTGCAATTTGAGCTAGATTGGCAAACGGAATCAGTGGCATACTTAGGTATCCAAGTCTCTTACCCATCCTCTCGCACCTTCCACAACAATTTTCCTCCTCTTGCTTCAGCCCTCTCTGACTCTCTGTCATCCTACTCCAAACTTATCCCATCATGGCTGGGTCGTCTGGCGGCATTTAAAATGATGCAATTGCCCAAACTGCTCTATCTGTTCCGTACTCTGCCGATTGCTATACCTAGATCGTATTTTCAATCTCTAAATAAGATCATATATACGTACGTTTGGGCGGGCAAAAAACCCAGAGTAGCACGGAAGATCCTGACCACCCATGTTGACTCCGGTGGCCTTGGTTTCCCCCACCTTGAGGATTACTACAGATCGTGTATTCTCGACCAACTACAATTTTGGTGGTCTGGGAATAGGTCTAAGCGGTGGGTTGATATAGAGACAGTGTGCTCGAACCCACTGTCCCTGCGCTCTCGGCTGTTAGTAGCTCTACACCCGTCCTCTGCCCCTTCCCCGACTTGCCTGTCTGCAATCAACGTTTCAGACAAGATCTGGAAATATTTCATTACGCAACCAGTACATCGCAGACTTTGCCTCCTAAGGGATGTCCCAATCGACTTCTTAACTCATTACATTCCAGACATTGACTTGCGGAACTGGCAGAGGGGTGACATCCAGTGGGTGGGCGACCTTCTTGACTCTTCTGACACTATACATTTCCCCCACATACGGCAAAAGTATAATGTCCCACACTCAGACTTTTATAAATGTCTCCAAATCAGGAGCTTATTGACTAAAGATTTTTGCCGTACTCTGATGATGCCCACACGCATCCTTCATTTTTTCCAGAGCCCGGTACCCACCAAGAAAGGGATCAACCTTTTTTACAACCTTTTAGGGGGAAGGACTGACACGGTGAAACTGCCCTATATGGCTAAATGGGAATCGGATCTCGGGGAATCATACACGATAGAACAATGGACCCAAGCCCTACATAATGCATATAAACTGTTCCGCTCTACTAATCATAGAGAGGCATTCATGAAAACTGTGCTCCGCTGGTACTTTACTCCCGCCAGATTGCATGTAATGAACTCAGAGTGCACTAACACTTGCTGGCGCAATTGCGGTCTAAGGGGAACCCTACTGCATACTTTGTGGGATTGTCCGAACTTACGTATCTTGTGGGAGGGAGTGCAGTTGCTTTTGAGGAGATTTTTAGGGGGAGAATTTGTCCTGAAACCTAGCTTAGCCTTACTGCTGCTTGATATAGACAAATTACCGTCACAAGTCCGTATTCCCATAGCCCACATCCTGATAACCACTAAACTTCTGATCACGAGACGCTGGCGCACTACTGACGTACCCTCCCTACTAGAAGTAATCAATTCTGTCAACCTATCGTGTAGTTATGAGAGAGCATATTCCCTAGCTTACCACCACTATAGGGCCTTTCAAAAGAAATGGAACTCGTGGTACTCGAGCCCCCACTGCCCTTCTGTACGCTAATATAGATTCTAGGTTCTGTTAATACCCTCTATTACCTATGCCTATTGCTAGATTTCTATACAATATAAACAGGATGCGAACTGCCCTACCCAAGATGTTGTTTGGCCCCGTTCGCTGTCAACTTGGGGAAGATCCCTGAATACAACTTTGCTACCTGTTTGTATTTTAGTCATATGACTATGCTTTCTGACGACAACTTGAGTGTCCTTACTTATATATCATTTTCTGTACGTTTTTGTATGTACTGTACTTTTGATTATGTGTAATCCATTGTACCTGGTGTTTTTATGTTTCTTTAAAATAAAAATGTTTGAATTAAAAAAAAAAAAAAAAAAGTAAAGATCATAGCGCAAAAAATGAGCCCCCATACTGCCGCTTATACGGAAAAATAAAAAAGTTAGAGGTCATCAAAATAAAGGGATTATAAACGTACTAGTTTGGTTAAAAAGTTTGTGATTTTTTTTAAGCGCAACAATAATATAAAAGTATATAATAATGGGTATCATTTTAATCGTATTGACCCTCAGAATAAAGAACACACGTCATTTTTACCATAAATTGTACGGCGTGAAAACAAAACCTTCCAAAATTAGCAAAATTGCGTTTTTCGTTTTAATTTCCCCACAAAAATAGTGTTTTTTGGTTGCGCCATACATTTTATGATATAATGAGTGATGTCATTACAAAGGACAACTGGTCGCACAAAAAACAAGCCCTCATACTAGTCTGTGGATGAAAATATAAAAGAGTTATGATTTTTAGAAGGCGAGGAGGAAAAAATGAAAACGTAAAAATTAAATTGTCTGAGTCCTTAAGGCCAAAATGGGCTGAGTCCTTAAGGGGTTAAAGTTGTCATGCCTGCTCCAGGAGGCGACATACAAAATATATTATTACAACATGAAGCCCACATGATCAAGAGGACTAACGCCCATGGTCCTGCGGGGTTCAATGATAGAGTAGATAGGACTCCATTCCTTGCTTAGTTCGACGTTCGTCTCCATAGTAGGCATCATTTACCCTTGTTTCTGTTCTTTCTTTATTTCTTTTAGTATTTTATATTATTGCACTATTATCATTAGGATTTCTCTTTTCTACTTGCCTTATTTTATTTTGGGTTTCCTTATTTTCGTTCTTTTTCAGATTTATAGATTTTCACTTTTACACCTCTCCTGTTTCTTCCCCGGGGTTTGGTTGATTATTTTTGACCCACTTGGTGTTCCCTAGCTTTGTTTACGATTGCTATGACAACGTTGCGTTCTCTCCCATGACGTAAACCAGAGGCCGGAAGAAGCACGCACTCACGTGCCAAACTGCCGGCGTAGCCTCCGAGCGCCACACTTCACCAGCGCCTATGCCGTGACCCGGTATTCCGTTACCGGACCTCTGGACCCGACAGTCTCTGCTATGCGGCGAGTGCACTTACGTTTTCTTTGGTTGTTTAATTTACAAATCTGTTTAACTTTCTGGAACCAGTTTACTTTAAAAAAAAAAAAGAATTTCCACCGGAGTACCCCTTTTACGGACAATTTTTGTTTTTGCACTTTCGTTTTTTCCTCCATCCCTTCTAAAAATCATAACGCTTTCAATCTTGCACCTACAGACCCATATAAGGGGTTTTTTTTTGCGTCACAAATTGTACTTTGTAATGACATCACTTATTTTATAACATAATCTGCGGCGAAACAAAAAAAAAAAACTTATTTGTGTGGGGAAATTTTAAAAAAATGCCATTTTGCTAATTTGTTAGGGCTTCCGTTTCTACGTAGTGCACGTTTCGGTAAAAATGACACCTGATCTTTATTCTGAAGTTCCATACGGTTACAAGGATACCCAATTTATGTAGGTTTTATTTTATTTTACTACTTAAAAAAATAACTACATGCACCCAAATTAGTCTTTTTTTTTTTTTTTTTATTGTCATCTTCTGACCCCTATAACTTTTTTAATTTTCTGTATACGGGCCGGTATGAGGGCTCATTTTTTGCGTCGTGGTCTTTAGCTTTTATCGGTACCATTTTGTTTTGATGGGAGGTTTTGATCGCATTTTATTAATATTTTTATGGTATATGAAGTGACCAAAAATGCACAATTTAGCACTTTTTTTTTATGTGTACGCCATCAACCGTGCGGTTTTGCTAACTTTATATTTTAATAGTTCGGAAATTCACGCACGCGGCGGTACCACATATGATTATTTTTATTTGTTATTACATTATTTTATTTAAAAAATGGGAAATGGGGGGGGGGGTGATTCAAACTCTTTTTAAGGGAGGGGCTTATTCGCATTTATTTACTTTTTTTTTTTTACTTTTTCCTTTTTTTTGCCCCCATAGGGGGCTATATCATGCTGTCTTTTGATTGCATACACTGTGCAATGCTATGCCATAGCATAGCATTGATCAGTGTTATTGGTGCCCTGCTACTCCAGCCTGCATGGCAGGCTTGGAGCAATAGAGAACCGATAGGACAGCGAGAAAAGAGGTAAGCTCCCTCCCGTTGTCCTCTCAGCTGATCGGGACATCATGATTTTGTCGCGATAGTCCCGATCAGCTCTACTGAGCTCTCGGGATGCTTTCACTTTTATTTTAGATGCCGAAAATCAACTTTGATTGAGGCATCTAAAGGGTTAATGCCGGGCACCGGCCCGATCGGTGATGCCCGACATTAACCCTGGGTCCTGGCTGCTGATAGCAGTCGGGACCCACCGGGTTTAAAGGAAAACTGTCACTTGTTTTCTCCCGCAATTTCCACAGGTACTGGTGGATAGTGCAGGAGACGCTGATTAAAACGAGCCCTACCGTGTCCGGATCTGCGCCGCCGTTCTCCCGCAATTGTAGTTTTATTATCTGTTGAAATCTTCCTGTAACTGGCACGGGCGGGGCTTCTGGGCTTAACTGGCACTGACATCAGCGCCGCTTATGAACATTCATCCCACCTCCCTCCAGTTCTCCCTCTCTTTGCCGCTCCTAACCGGGGGAGGGGGGATGAATATTCATTTTAATCAGCGTCTCCCGCACTATCCACCAGTACCTGTGGATAGTGCGGGAGAAAACAAGTGACAGTTTTCCTTTAAAGCGTTCTCCGCTCGTTAGAACGCTTTAAATGCCGATAACGGGATGATGGCGTACCTGTATAATCAATAATATGTAATTTTCCGATTTGCCAGGTTCCGTTTTTTTTATGTGGGTCTGCTTTTGTTCCGCTATGCCCCACTTCCGTTTTTGTATATGGGGCTGTATTATCATTGCGCTGATTGCGTTCTGAACCTCGTTTTGCTTTGTGTCTATTGCGTGTAGAGCCTCATTTTCAAGTTGCGTCCCAGGACTTACCTCACTTCCGGTGACCTATTTCCGGTATAGCGCACAACGCCACGAGACTTGTTGGATGATTACATACAGGTAATTACACAGATGTTATTTATCTTCCATGATATATTGTCAGAACCTATAGGGTTAAAAAATTCTGACAGCTTCTTTGTTGTTTTTTGTTGCTAGGTTACGCCCGGCTGTCTGGACTGGTCAGCTGACCTTGATTGCAGCACCTGTTGTGGCTCCATATAAGCTGGCAGTCTACTCCCAGTCAGTGTTGCTATAGAGCTCAGTTTGTACTCTCGCTAGCTGTTGTCTGTATTTGTTATATCTGGCTTTATGAACCTTTCGCTCCTCTCTCTGACTATTCTCTCTGGTATTAGCGATTTTGTACTGTGACATCTCCTGGCTTCAGATGCGGATAGTTGACATTGGACTTATTGTGTGAGTGTTTAGTCTTCCTTTGTTAATCTGTCTGTTCCTACTGTCCCCGGACCTAGTCTGTGTCATTGTAGTTTATTTGACAATTATGCCCCCCACATGTATAGGAAGGGACTGTCTTCGTGGTTACAGACCTGTCGTTTAGGGCAGGTACATAAGTAGGCAGGGACAGGGGAGCGGGCGAGAATAGTGTGCACCCCTTCCCTGCCCATTCTTGACATTTATAAGACGGACACAGTGAGTATCAAATCACTCCTGAGGAAGCCACCGTGTTGGTGGCGGAACGCGTGGGGTCATCTGCTCCCTGTCCTTGGTCTATGGAGTCCCGGTAGCAGTATTGAACGGTCTTCTTTGCGCTTTAGCAGCACCTTTTTCGCACCTACATCATATTATTAGTATTATTAACTATATGTACAGGATGTTGTTTGCATGATTACTGGTCTATAAAACCTTTGTATTATTGTTGTGGAGCTTCATTACATATTCTATCCAAGTTCATATATAATTCATACTGGGAAACATGATTTTTGCTCCCTTGCTTTTGTGGTGCAGCTGCTTGGTAATACACTGCTCAAAAACATAAAGGGAACATAAACAACACAATGTATATACACTGCTCAAAAACATAAAGGGAACATAAACAACACAATGTATATACACTGCTCAAACACATAAAGGGAACATAAACAACACAATGTATATACACTGCTCAAAAGAATAAAGGGAACATAAACACCACAATGTATATACACTGCTCAAAAACATAAAGGGAACATAAACAACACAATGTATATACACTGCTCAAAAACATAAAGGGAACATAAACACCACAATGTATATACACTGCTCAAAAACATAAAGGGAACATAAACACCACAATGTATATACACTGCTCAAAAACATAAAGGGAACACAAACAACACAATGTATATACACTGCTCAAAAACATAAAGGGAACATAAACAACACAATGTATATACACTGCTCAAAAACATAAAGGGAACACAAACAACACAATGTATATACACTGCTCAAAAACATAAAGGGAACATAAACAACACAATGTATATACACTGCTCAAAAACATAAAGGGAACATAAACAACACAATGTATATACACTGCTCAAAAACATAAAGGGAACATAAACAACACAATGTATATACACTGCTCAATAACATAAAGGGAACATAAACAACACAATGTATATACACTGCTCAAAAACATAAAGGGAACAAACAACACAATGTATATACACTGCTCAAAAACATAAAAGGGAACACAAACAACACAATGTATATACACTGCTCAAAAACATAAAGGGAACACAAACAACACAATGTATATACACTGCTCAAATATATATAAAGGGAACATAAACAACACAATGTATATACACTGCTCAAAAACATAAAGGGAACACAAACAACACAATGTATATACACTGCTCAAAAAGATAAAGGGAACATAAACAACACAATGTATATACACCGCTCAAAAATATATAAAGGGAACATAAACAACACAATGTATATACACTGCTCAAAAATATATAAAGGGAACATAAACACCACAATGTATATACACTGCTCAAATATATATAAAGGGAACATAAACAACACAATGTATATACACTGCTCAAAAACATAAAGGGAACATAAACAACACAATGTATATACACTGCTCAAACACATAAAGGGAACATAAACAACACAATGTATATACACTGCTCAAAAACATAAAGGGAACATAAACAACACAATGTATATACACTGCTCAATAACATAAAGGGAACATAAACAACACAATGTATATACACTGCTCAAAAACATAAAGGGAACATAAACACCACAATGTATATACACTGCTCAAAAACATAAAGGGAACACAAACAACACAATGTATATACACTGCTCAAAAACATAAAGGGAACACAAACACCACAATGTATATACACTGCTCAAAAACATAAAGGGAACACAAACAATACAATGTATATACACTGCTCAAAAACATAAAGGGAACATAAACACCACAATGTATATACACTGCTCAAAAACATAAAGGGAACATAAACAACACAATGTATATACACTGCTCAAAAACATAAAGGGAACATAAACACCACAATGTATATACACTGCTCAAAAACATAAAGGGAACATAAACAACACAATGTATATACACTGCTCAAAAACATAAAGGGAACATAAACAACACAATGTATATACACTGCTCAAAAACATAAAGGGAACACAAACAATACAATGTATATACACTGCTCAAAAACATAAAGGGAACATAAACAACACAATGTATATACACTGCTCAATAACATAAAGGGAACATAAACAACACAATGTATATACACTGCTCAAAAACATAAAGGGAACAAACAACACAATGTATATACACTGCTCAAAAACATAAAGGGAACATAAACAACACAATGTATATACACTGCTCAAAAACATAAAAGGGAACACAAACAACACAATGTATATACACTGCTCAAAAACATAAAGGGAACACAAACAACACAATGTATATACACTGCTCAAATATATATAAAGGGAACATAAACAACACAATGTATATACACTGCTCAAAAACATAAAGGGAACACAAACAACACAATGTATATACACTGCTCAAAAAGATAAAGGGAACATAAACAACACAATGTATATACACCGCTCAAAAATATATAAAGGGAACATAAACAACACAATGTATATACACTGCTCAAAAATATATAAAGGGAACATAAACACCACAATGTATATACACTGCTCAAATATATATAAAGGGAACATAAACAACACAATGTATATACACTGCTCAATAACATAAAGGGAACATAAACAACACAATGTATATACACTGCTCAAAAACATAAAGGGAACATAAACAACACAATGTATATACACTGCTCAAAAACATAAAGGGAACATAAACACCACAATGTATATACACTGCTCAAAAACATAAAGGGAACACAAACAATATAATGTATATACACTGCTCAAAAACATAAAGGGAACACAAACAACACAATGTATATACACTGCTCAAAAACATAAAGGGAACATAAACAACACAATGTATATACACTGCTCAAAAACATAAAAGGAACACAAACACCACAATGTATATACACTGCTCAAAAACATAAAGGGAACATAAACAACACAATGTATATACACCGCTCAAAAACATAAAGGGAACATAAACAACACAATGTATATACACTGCTCAAACACATAAAGGGAACATAAACACCACAATGTATATACACTGCTCAAAAACATAAAGGGAACATAAACAACACAATGTATATACACTGCTCAAACACATAAAGGGAACATAAACACCACAATGTATATACACTGCTCAAAAACATAAAGGGAACATAAACAATACAATGTATATACACTGCTCAAAAACATAAAGGGAACATAAACACCACAATGTATATACACTGCTCAAAAACATAAAGGGAACATAAACAACACAATGTATATACACTACTCAAAAACATAAAGGGAACATAAACACCACAATGTATATACACTGCTCAAACACATAAAGGGAACATAAACAACACAATGTATATACACTGCTCAAAAACATAAAGGGAACATAAGCAACACAATGTATATACACTGCTAAAAAACATAAAGGGAACATAAACAACACAATGTATATACACTGCTCAAAAACATAAAGGGATCATAAACAACACAATGTATATACACTGCTCAAAAACATAAAGGGATCATAAACAACACAATGTATATACACTGCTCAAAAACATAAAGGGAACATAAACAACACAATGTATATACACTACTCAAAAACATAAAGGGAACATAAACACCACAATGTATATACACTGCTCAAACACATAAAGGGAACATAAACAACACAATGTATATACACTGCTCAAAAACATAAAGGGAACATAAGCAACACAATGTATATACACTGCTAAAAAACATAAAGGGAACATAAACAACACAATGTATATACACTGCTCAAAAACATAAAGGGATCATAAACAACACAATGTATATACACTGCTCAAAAACATAAAGGGAACATAAACAACACAATGTATATACACTGCTCAAAAACATAAAGGGAACACAAACAACACAATGTATATACACTGCTCAAATATATATAAAGGGAACATAAACAACACAATGTATATACACTGCTCAAAAACATAAAGGGAACATAAACAACACAATGTATATACACTGCTCAATAACATAAAGGGAACATAAACAACACAATGTATATACACTGCTCAAAAACATAAAGGCAACATAAACACCACAATGTATATACACTGCTCAAAAACATAAAGGGAACACAAACAATACAATGTATATACACTGCTCAAAAACATAAAGGGAACACAAACAACACAATGTATATACACTGCTCAAAAACATAAAGGGAACATAAACAACACAATGTATATACACTGCTCAAAAACATAAAAGGAACATAAACAACACAATGTATATACACTGCTCAAAAACATAAAAGGAACACAAACAATACAATGTATATACACTGCTAAAAAACATAAAGGGAACATAAACAACACAATGTATATACACTGCTCAAACACATAAAGGGAACACAAACAACACAATGTATATACACTGCTCAAAAACATAAAGGGAACATAAACAACACAATGTATATACACTGCTCAAAAACATAAAGGGAACATAAACAACACAATGTATATACACTGCTCAAACACATAAAGGGAACACAAACAACACAATGTATATACACTGCTCAAACACATAAAGGGAACATAAACACCACAATGTATATACACTGCTCAAAAACATAAAGGGAACATAAACAATACAATGTATATACACTGCTCAAAAACATAAAGGGAACATAAACACCACAATGTATATACACTGCTCAAAAACATAAAGGGAACATAAACAACACAATGTATATACACTACTCAAAAACATAAAGGGAACATAAACACCACAATGTATATACACTGCTCAAAAACATAAAGGGAACATAAACAACACAATGTATATACACTGCTCAAAAACATAAAGGGAACATAAGCAACACAATGTATATACACTGCTAAAAAACATAAAGGGAACATAAACAACACAATGTATATACACTGCTCAAAAACATAAAGGGATCATAAACAACACAATGTATATACACTGCTCAAAAACATAAAGGGAACATAAACAACACAATGTATATACACTGCTCAAAAACATAAAGGGAACACAAACAACACAATGTATATACACTGCTCAAATATATATAAAGGGAACATAAACAACACAATGTATATACACTGCTCAAAAACATAAAGGGAACATAAACAACACAATGTATATACACTGCTCAATAACATAAAGGGAACATAAACAACACAATGTATATACACTGCTCAAAAACATAAAGGCAACATAAACACCACAATGTATATACACTGCTCAAAAACATAAAGGGAACACAAACAATACAATGTATATACACTGCTCAAAAACATAAAGGGAACACAAACAACACAATGTATATACACTGCTCAAAAACATAAAGGGAACATAAACAACACAATGTATATACACTGCTCAATAACATAAAGGGAACATAAACAACACAATGTATATACACTGCTCAAAAACATAAAAGGAACATAAACAACACAATGTATATACACCGCTCAAAAACATAAAGGGAACATAAACAACACAATGTATATACACTGCTCAAAAACATAAAGGGAACATAAACAACACAATGTATATACACTGCTCAAAAACATAAAGGGAACATAAACAACACAATGTATATACACTGCTCAAAAACATAAAGGGAACATAAACAACACAATGTATATACACTGCTCAAAAACATAAAAGGAACACAAACAATACAATGTATATACACTGCTAAAAAACATAAAGGGAACATAAACAACACAATGTATATACACTGCTCAAACACATAAAGGGAACACAAACAACACAATGTATATACACTGCTCAAAAACATAAAGGGAACACAAACAACACAATGTATATACACTGCTCAAAAACATAAAGGGAACATAAACAACACAATGTATATACACTGCTCAAAAGAATAAAGGGAACATAAACAACACAATGTATATACACTGCTCAAAAACATAAAGGGAACATAAACAACACAATGTATATACACTGCTCAAAAACATAAAGGGAACATAAACAACACAATGTATATACACTGCTCAAACACATAAAGGGAACACAAACAACACAATGTATATACACTGCTCAAACACATAAAGGGAACATAAACACCACAATGTATATACACTGCTCAAAAACATAAAGGGAACATAAACACCACAATGTATATACACTGCTCAAAAACATAAAGGGAACATAAACAATACAATGTATATACACTGCTCAAAAACATAAAGGGAACATAAACACCACAATGTATATACACTGCTCAAAAACATAAAGGGAACATAAACAACACAATGTATATACACTACTCAAAAACATAAAGGGAACATAAACACCACAATGTATATACACTGCTCAAAAACATAAAGGGAACATAAACAACACAATGTATATACACTGCTCAAAAACATAAAGGGAACATAAACAACACAATGTATATACACTGCTCAAAAACATAAAGGGAACATAAACAACACAATGTATATACACTGCTCAAAAACATAAAAGGAACATAAACAACACAATGTATATACACTGCTCAAAAACATAAAGGGAACATAAACAACACAATGTATATACACGGCTCAAAAACATAAAAGGAACACAAACAATACAATGTATATACACTGCTAAAAAACATAAAGGGAACATAAACAACACAATGTATATACACTGCTCAAACACATAAAGGGAACACAAACAACACAATGTATATACACTGCTCAAACACATAAAGGGAACATAAACACCACAATGTATATACACTGCTCAAAAACATAAAGGGAACATAAACAATACAATGTATATACACTGCTCAAAAACATAAAGGGAACATAAACACCACAATGTATATACACTGCTCAAAAACATAAAGGGAACATAAACAACACAATGTATATACACTACTCAAAAACATAAAGGGAACATAAACACCACAATGTATATACACTGCTCAAAAACATAAAGGGAACATAAACAACACAATGTATATACACTGCTCAAAAACATAAAGGGAACATAAGCAACACAATGTATATACACTGCTAAAAAACATAAAGGGAACATAAACAACACAATGTATATACACTGCTCAAAAACATAAAGGGATCATAAACAACACAATGTATATACACTGCTCAAAAACATAAAGGGAACATAAACAACACAATGTATATACACTGCTCAAAAACATAAAGGGAACACAAACAACACAATGTATATACACTGCTCAAATATATATAAAGGGAACATAAACAACACAATGTATATACACTGCTCAAAAACATAAAGGGAACATAAACAACACAATGTATATACACTGCTCAATAACATAAAGGGAACATAAACAACACAATGTATATACACTGCTCAAAAACATAAAGGCAACATAAACACCACAATGTATATACACTGCTCAAAAACATAAAGGGAACACAAACAAAACAATGTATATACACTGCTCAAAAACATAAAGGGAACACAAACAACACAATGTATATACACTGCTCAAAAACATAAAGGGAACATAAACAACACAATGTATATACACTGCTCAAAAACATAAAGGGAACATAAACAACACAATGTATATACACTGCTCAAAAACATAAAGGGAACATAAACAACACAATGTATATACACTGCTCAAAAACATAAAGGGAACATAAACAACACAATGTATATACACTGCTCAATAACATAAAGGGAACATAAACAACACAATGTATATACACTGCTCAAAAACATAAAGGGAACATAAACACCACAATGTATATACACTGCTCAAAAACATAAAGGAACATAAACAACACAATGTATATACACCGCTCAAAAACATAAAGGGAACATAAACAACACAATGTATATACACTGCTCAAAAACATAAAAGGAACACAAACAATACAATGTATATACACTGCTAAAAAACATAAAGGGAACATAAACAACACAATGTATATACACTGCTCAAACACATAAAGGGAACACAAACAACACAATGTATATACACTGCTCAAAAACATAAAGGGAACATAAACAACACAATGTATATACACTGCTCAAAAACATAAAGGGAACATAAACAACACAATGTATATACACTGCTCAAACACATAAAGGGAACACAAACAACACAATGTATATACACTGCTCAAACACATAAAGGGAACATAAACACCACAATGTATATACACTGCTCAAAAACATAAAGGGAACATAAACACCACAATGTATATACACTGCTCAAAAACATAAAGGGAACATAAACAATACAATGTATATACACTGCTCAAAAACATAAAGGGAACATAAACACCACAATGTATATACACTGCTCAAAAACATAAAGGGAACATAAACAACACAATGTATATACACTACTCAAAAACATAAAGGGAACATAAACACCACAATGTATATACACTGCTCAAAAACATAAAGGGAACATAAACAACACAATGTATATACACTGCTCAAAAACATAAAGGGAACATAAACAACACAATGTATATACACTGCTAAAAAACATAAAGGGAACATAAACAACACAATGTATATACACTGCTCAAAAACATAATGGGAACACAAACAACAGAATGAATATACACTGCTCAAAAACATAAAGGGAACACAAACAACACAATGTATATACACTGCTCAAAAACATAAAGGGAACATAAACAACACAATGTATATACACTGCTCAAAAACATAAAGGGATCATAAACAACACAATGTATATACACTGCTCAAAAACATAAAGGGAACATAAACAACACAATGTATATACACTGCTCAAAAACATAAAGGGAACATAAACAACACAATGTATATACACTGCTCAAAAACATAAAGGGAACACAAACAACACAATGTATATACACTGCTCAAAAACATAAAGGGAACATAAACAACACAATGTATATACACTGCTCAAAAACATAAAGGGAACATAAACAACACAATGTATATACACTGCTCAAAAACATAAAGGGAACATAAACAACACAATGTATATACACTGCTCAAAAACATAAAGGGAACACAAACAACACAATGTATATACACTGCTCAAAAACATAAAGGGAACATAAACAACACAATGTATATACACCGCTCAAAAACATAAAGGGAACATAAACAACAAAATGTATATACACTGCTCAAAAACATAAAGGGAACACAAACAACACAATGTATATACACTGCTCAAAAACATAAAGGGAACATAAACAACACAATGTATATACACTGCTCAAAAACTAAAGGGAACATAAACAACACAATGTAACTCCAAGTCACTGACACTTGTGTGAGATCCCACTGTCCACTCAGGAAGAACACTGATTGACAATCAATTTCACATGGAACAGACAACAGGTGGAAATTATAGGCAATTACCAAGACACGATAAATAAAGGAGTGGTTCTGCAGGTGGTGACCACAGACCACTTCTCAGTTCCTATGCTTCCTGGCTGATGTTTTGGTCACTTTTGAACGCTGGCGGTGCTTTCACTCTAGTGGTAGCATGAGACGGAGTCTACAACCCACACAAGTGGCTCAGGTAGTGCAGTTCATCCAGGATGGCACAACAATGCGAGCTGTGGCAAGAAGGTTTGCTGTGTCTGTCAGCGTAGTGTCCAGAGCATGGAGGCGCTACCAGGAGACAGGCCAGTACATCAGGAGACGTGGAGGAGGCCGTAGGAGGCCAATAACCCAGCAGCAGGACCGCTACCTCCGCCTTTATACACAGAGGAGCAGGAGGAGCACTGCAAGAGCCCTGCAAAATGACCTCCAGCAGGCCACAAATGTGCATGTGTCCACTCAAACGGTCAGAAACAGACTCCATGAGGGCGGTATGAGGGCCCGACGTCCACAGGTGGGGGTTGTGCTTACAGCCCAACACCGTGCAGGACATTTGGCATTTGCCAGAGAACACCAAGATTGGCAAATTCACCACTGGCGCCCTGTACTCTTCACAGATGAAAGCAGGTTCACACTGAGCACATGTGACAGACGTGACAGAGTCTGGAGACGCTGTGGAGAACGTTCTGTTGCCTGCAACATCCTCCAGCATGACCGGTTTGGCGGTGGGTCAGTAATGGTGTGGGGTGGCATTTCTTTGGGGGTCCGCACAGCCCTCAGCCCATGTGTTTGCCAGAGGTAGCCTGACTGCCATTAGGTACCAAGATGAGATCCTCAGACCCCTTGTGAGACCATATGCTGGTGCGGTTGGGTTCCTCCTAATACAAGACAATGCTAGACCTCATGTGGCTGGAATGTGTCAGCAGTTCCTACAAGAGGAAGGCATTGATGCTATGGACTGGCCGCCCGTTCCCCTGAATCCGATTGAGCACATCTGGGATGTCTCGCTCCATCCACCACAGACTGTCCAGGAGTTGGCGGATGCTTTAGTCCAGGTCTGGGAGGACATCCCTCAGGAGACCATCCTCCACCTCATCAGGATCATGCCCAGGCCTTGTAGGGAGGTCATACGGGCACGTGGAGGCCACACACACTACTGAGCCTCATTGGGACTTGTATTAAGGACATTACATAAAGTTGGATCAGCCTGTAGTGGGGTTTTCCACTGTGATTTTGAGGGTGACTCCATATCCAGACCTCCAGGGGTTCATACATTTGATTTCCATTGATAATTTTTGGTGATTTTGTTGTCACATTCAGCTATGTAAAGAGGAAAGGATTTCATACGATTAGTTCATTCATTCAGATCTAGGACGTGTTGTCTTAGTGTTCCCTTTATGTTTTTGAGCAGTGTGTGGTTACTATTACATTGTGTCAGGACTTCTTATACCCTTGTGGTTACGGGGCGGTCGTAGCAGGATTATATTCCTCCCCTCTGGTCAGCTGTATGTTAAGTATAAAGCATGATGGGCTGTATTTGTGCGAGGGGCGGAAGTAATTATCGCTCCCTGCACTTCCAGGTGGGGCTTATTGGGAACAGGTGGGGGCGTGTGTATATAACTTCCCCCTCTCCTACAGGGGCGGAGCTCGTGTCGTTTGTGGAATCTCTGCTTCCTGTGGCAGTCTGGTGTTTGAATCTCCCACAAAAATCTTCAGAGCTGCTGCTCACGGTGCGGAGGCCTCGCTGATCATGAGTCTGGGGGGTGCAGGCGCGGCATTCCTGGCAGCTCCGCTGGCTGTCTTATCTGGGGATGCTGTCTCACTCTGATTATAAGGTAATATTGGGCAGGTATGGTTCTGGCTGGCTCTGCCCGCAGCGGTAGTGGAGTCCAGGAGCGGCAAGCAGGTGAGTTAAATCGTTGCTGGGGGTGGTGCGGCCTCAGCATTTCGCGCAGCCCGCTA
Source organism: Hyla sarda (assembly GCF_029499605.1). Lineage (NCBI taxonomy): Eukaryota > Metazoa > Chordata > Amphibia > Anura > Hylidae > Hyla > Hyla sarda. The sequence continues at coordinate 4,087,558 of NC_079190.1, forward strand.
GCTGCCTCATGGCGACATGTGGACCGCCCGCCACCCACACAACTACAATTGTCTATGCCCTTGGGACAGGTTGCGGCAGCTGCCCAGTCCTCGTTATGCGGTCCTGTCAGCTTGTCTGCTATCGTTAATCTAAAGTATAGTGTAATGCTCTGCGGAGGGTTGTTTCAATATAAAGTTTGCTGTATACAGTGTGGTGCAATGCTCTGCAAAGAGTTGTTTCAATATAACTTTTGCTGTGTGGTGCGGTGCTCTGCGGGGTATACGGTGCCCTTGCAGTATATGGTACAGTGTAATGCTCTGCAAAGGGTCTCGTTACAATATAACATGTACTGTATAACGGTATAGTGCAGTGCTCTGCAGATGGTCTCGTTACAATATAGTATACATGATATACAGTTAAGGTGCAATGCTCTGCAGATGGTCTCATTACAATATAGTATTCATGATATACAGCTGTGGTGCTATGCTCTGCAGATGGTCTTGTTACAATATAATATATACTATATACAGTATAGTGCTATACTCTGCAGATGGTCTCATTATAAACAAACTTTATACAGTTAGTGCAATGCTCTGCAGATGGGATGGTTTCAATACAACATATTATATAGGGCATAGTGCAATGCTCTGCAGAGGGTCGTTACAGTTAGCATGTCCAGTGTGGTGCAGTGCTCTGCGAAGGGTCTCGTTGCAACACAGGGTGGCATTTACTGTTTGGTGTGGTGCAATACTCTGCAGAGGATCACGTTGCAGGGTAGCATATGCTGTGTGTGGTGATACAGTGCTCTGTAGACTGTCTTGTTTCAATATAGTATATAGTAGGGTGCAATGCTCTGTAGAGATATAACATAGGCTACATCCAAATAAATCATAGTATACACAGTGTTATTTGCACGATCATGGTGTCCATACGGTTCATACGCTTGGTTTATTATGGGCATACACGCATTACTGGTACAAGGTGCACACGAGTAGAGCATCTTCACGGTTTGATAACTCCATGAGTTTCTTATTGTCCGTACTCTCATGGTTAATTCATACTCTTATGGCACACTGCTCGTACGCGCTTAGTATGTATACAGTTTCATGTGCTAATATCATTATATACGGTACATATACTCACTGACGATACATTCACAGCATTTATACTGGGCAAACTTGTTTATGCTGTTCACCTCATGGTTATTCTCTCACTCACTGGTGTTTTACACGGTCCACAAACTTGGCATTTATGCTGTTCACATATTCTTGGCATGTTCACGGTCTTACGTTCTTTCTACTATGTTACGTTCATGGCAATCAAACACCTCGTAATTATCACTGGTTCATACGCTCAAAGTAGCATTCGGTTCATATGTTAATGGTATTTCATACTGGTTACGGCAGTATACTGCCTATAGCAATTATACGGTTCATACACTCAGTTATAGTGGTCACACTCTCACGGTTCTTAAGTTGTTCACATTTTCACCGCAGGGTTCATACGGTTCATACGCTCATGGCGGTTGTATTGGTTGCACCATCATGGTTTTGTTGTTCACGCGTTCACCGCATTCATACACGCAGGTTTTATACGCTCATGGCAGTTATATGGGTTACACGGTCATGGTTTTGTTGTTCACGCGTTCACCGCATTCATACACGCAGGTTTCATACGCTCATGGCAGTTACATCGGTCACACGGCTATGGTTTAGTTGTTCACACGTTCATCGCATTCATACACGCAGGGTTCATACGCTCATGGCAGTTATATTGGTTACACGGTCATTGTTTTGTTGTTCACACGTTCACCGCATTCATACATGCAGGGTTCATACACTCATGGCAGTTATATTGGTTACACAGTCATGGTTTTGTTGTTCACATGTTCACCGCATTCATACACGCAGGTTTCCTATGGTTCTCACACATAGTGACATGCTGTTTCGTGCAGTTGTGGCCACGCGCTCATAGCATGTTCACAGCATTATACTGCTCATAGTACTCATACCTCATAGCGTCATACCACATATTAATTCGTAGCACATATGCTCGACGCTTATACTGCACATGTACATGTAGCGTTTATACTGCACATACACATGGCCTACATCAGGCACATACGCTCTTAGCATTGATACCGCAAGTATACTCATAGCATTATACTGCTCATAGTATCATATCACTATACGCTCATAGCATTTATACCACATACACGCTCGTTGTATTCATACCACAGACATGTTCACGTCATGTATATTGCACATAGAATTGTAGCAATACACTACGCGGACATTCGTAGCATTCATTCTGTACATACGGTGGTAGTAATTATTATGCTGACACGTTGTAGTACTTATTCTGCGTACATGTAGCATTCATTCTGTTATGTTATCTGCACTAACATCCATAGTGTTTACTGTACATGGGTAATGGTATTTATTCTGCATGTTCATCCATGCTCCCGTAGCTTTTACTGTACGTATGTTTATAGCATTCATTCTGTGTATTCGTGCATAGTCTTTTATACGGAAAGTTCACTCAGGTTTGTCAGGATGTAGCCCTATTGCCTGACTCCTCTTCAGGTTAAGGGGTCAATGTCGGTTGCTACTGACTTGTTCAGAGCAATCGCATTGTTGTTTATTGTCATGACCTGACAAGTTCTCAGGTCAGATACAACCTCCTCTGTTGTATTTCACGACTACGTTATCAGTTATAGTACACATATTCAACTATCCGGCACAGGTACTCGTTCAAGGGTGGTCATCATTTTAGTGGCACTAATCGGCTGTTCAATACCCGGTCACCTGACTCGTTCCTTCAGGGGTTGAATCGCGGTTGTTACTGACTCACATTCAGAGCAACCAATTTCAGGAATAGTCACAATGTTAACCTGTTGCCTGACTCCTCTTCAGGTTAAGGGGTAATGTCGGTTGCTACTGACTCGTATTCAGAGCAATTTTGTCGTTGGTGTATTTGTTATGACCTGACACGTTTTCAGGTCAGATACAACCTCGTCTGTTGTATTTCTCGATTATGTTATTTCATTATAGTACACAGATTCAACTCTCTGGCATAGTTGCCCGTTACGCTCATAGTCTGGTTATGTTCATAGCTTTATTTTGTTGTACTGCACATGGGTAATAGTTTTTCAGCATTTCCATCCTTAGAGTCGACACTACACATATGCTCCCGTAGCTTTACTGTACTCATGCTCATGGCTTTCATACTGCATATTCGTGCATAGTGTGTATACGGAAAGCTTATACAGCTTTGTTAGGATGTTGCCCTATTTGCCTGACTCCTTCAGCTTAAGGAGTTAATGTCGGTTGCTACCGACGAATTTTCAGAGCAATTACATTGTGGTTTATTGTCATGACCTGAGACGTTCTCAGGACAGATACAGCCTCCTCCGTGGTATTTCATGACCACGTTATCAGTTACTTATAGTAGACATATTCAACTATCCGGTATAGTTGCACGTTGTCTATCTTTTTAGATATGTTTACACTTTATTTTCTAGGCATGTATGCTGTACTCATAATGATGTTAGAGCATATATTCATAACGTTCCTTACGTTTTCACGGTACTTACGCTCCCAGCTTGTGTATGATACATGCACCAGTACACAGCATTTGTTGCATACTACCATAGTTGTATGCGGGTAGGTTATGTGCATTCGTTCCTAGTGTTGAATAGCAGTTGCACCTCTGGCTGTACATATATTTACAAGACACGATTACAGTATTCATATGGTGCTTACATTCATTGCAGATATATCGAGCACATATTCTTAAACCTCCTACGTCTGCAGGGGGGGATGCACCACATAGGTTATTGTTAGACATGTCTCAGAGCAATAACATATTGAGTAGCGACTTGTAGTTGGGTATACTGTTAGCAGGTTATGCCGCACATACGGTTAACATGTTTCATGTGGTGCACACAGGGGAGGTAGATCCTTTGCTTAGGGTATTGGACACAATTGGTCATTTTTGTTACTGACACGCCTTCAGAACAACACGCCAGCTTCATACAGGTATCTTGTCATGAATACTCATGATGTTACCCTGTTGCCTGACTCCTCTTCAGGTTAAAAGGGGTAATGCCAGTTGCTACTGACTCGTTTTCAGAGCAATTTTGTCGTGTGTTATATTTGTTATGACCTGACACGTTTTCAGGTCAGATACAACCTCGTCTGTTGTATTTCTCGATGACGTTATAATTTCGTTATAGTACACAGATTCAACTATCTGGCATAATTGCACGTTCTCTTTTAAGGAGGGCCAGCATTTAGTTGCAGATATATTCTGCATTTAATACACAGTTTCATGACTCATTTCTTTAGGATCGGGGATTGAATCATGGTTGCTGCTGTCTCATTTCAGAGCAATTGATTTGACATGGTTATGTAGGTAATCTGACACGTTTCAGATAGTATACAATCTCAATATGGCATTTCACACTTACGTATTTGAAAAAAAAAAAAAAAGGGGTTTACAAAGACCTGTGACGTTTACAGGCACAATGATTTCACAAAGACCTGTCATGTCTACAGGCTCGATGGTTCCGCGGGGACCTGTGACGGGTTCAGGCACGACGGTGTCACAAAGACCTGTCAGGTCTACAGACATGATGGTTCATCTAAACACTGGTCACGTCTACAGATACGTTGCTCTCGCAGGGAGCTGTCATCTGCAATGGGTCATCACTTCCAAGTCCAGTTGGGTCAGTACAGTGGCTAGTTAGGTATGTCTGTTACAGTCTCAATCAGGTAAGGTGCCTTCGTGAACCTTGTCATGCGACATGACCCACACGGTCTATCAGGTAGATAGGTATTTCTTGTCATTTACCTGTCAGTTTAGTTTTTGCCTCTTAAATAGCAGGGGATTGGTGCTTGTCAGACCTGCCATGAAGTTAGCCTTTCCGTGTCCATTTGAAGTAATGTCCCAAGTAGGGATGGTGATAGGTATAGTTCAGTTAGTATAGTTGGCAGGGAAGGTTATTCTCAGGTTGATTCTTTACAGATGGACGTTACCACCACGGTTTCAAAGGTATGGTTACCACCTCTAGTAGTCACTAGTTGGTCAGGGCTACTCTTTCAGCACACTAGGTATAGTCTACTTCGGGTATGTGAAGATTGATGCTGGATGTAGGATGTTTTATTTCAGGAATTGTATTCATCCTAGCATGGTTGCTTTTTGCCCTCTATAGGCCCTCATTGCGCGGTTATGGCACAACTCAGACCGCTATGCTAGGGTAAGATCTTGTATAGGTATGTAGGCAATCTTTCCTGTCACTAGTACACGTATGGAGCCCCGATCACAAATGATTTTTATTGTTTGTATACTTGTTTTTTGTCTGTTTTTTATGACATTAATAGGTGGATTTGCATCTTTATATAGTTACGAGCTTTTTCTTTTTTGGTTTCTATGCCCCGTAGTGTATTATTGTGGGTGGTGCCGTCTTCTTTTAGATTTATGTATTTTGATCAGTATTTTTAGCCAAAACCAGTGAAACCGACACCTAGATAAAGAATAACTTACAGATTTGCCTGCGGTCACTTACCTCCAGCGTCTGACCCCAGGTCCCGCACCACCGCACAATCCAGGAAAGGATAAATACTGTCCTCGCTCCGTAAGGACCTTCGTGACGTCAGGAGGTCATGTGACATTCTCAAGTCATGTGACTGGTAGAACGGGCGGAGCTCTGGCTAAATGCAAAGAAACGTACTGTGTAGAACAGTGGTCTCCAACCTGCGGACCTCCAGATGTTGCAAAACTACAACTCCCAGCATGCCCGGACAGCCGTTGGCTGTCCGGGCATGCTGGGAGTTGTAGTTGTGCAACATCTGGAGGTAGGCAGGTTGGAGACCACTGGTGTAGAATGTGAGCGGCTGCTGTTGTGGGGAGGAGGGGAGTGATGTTATTTACATGGGACTGTATACAGGAGGCTAGTGATGTTATTTACATGGGACTGTAGATAGGAGGGGAGTGATGTTATTTACATGGGACTGTATACTGGAGGGGAGTGATGTTATTTACATGGGACTGTATATAGGAGGGGAGTGATGTTATTTACATGGGACTGTATACAGGAGGCTAGTGATGTTATTTACATGGGACTGTAGATAGGAGGGGAGTGATGTTATTTACATGGGACTGTATACTGGAGGGGAGTGATGTTATTTACATGGGACTGTATATAGGAGGGGAGTGATGTTATTTACATGGGACTGTATACTGGAGGGGAGTGATGTTATTTACATGGGACTGTATACTGGAGGGAGTGATGTTATTTACATGGGACTGTATATAGGAGGGGAGTGATGTTATTTACATGGGACTGTATACAGGAGGCTAGTGATGTTATTTACATGGGACTGTATATAGGAGGGGAATGATGTTATTTACATGGGACTGTATACTGGAGGGGAGTGATGTTATTTACATGGGACTGTATATAGGAGGGGAGTGATGTTATTTACATGGGACTGTATACTGGAGGGGAGTGATGTTATTTACATGGGACTGTATACTGGAGGGGAGTGATGTTATTTACATGGGACTGTATACTGGAGGGGAGTGATGTTATTTACATGGGACTGTATATAGGAGGGGAGTGATGTTATTTACATGGGACTGTATACTGGAGGGGAGTGATGTTATTTACATGGGACTGTATATAGGAGGGAGTGATGTTATTTACATGGGACTGTATATAGGAGGGGAGTGATGTTATTTACATGGGACTGTATATAGGAGGGAGTGATGTTATTTACATGGGACTGTATATAGGAGGGGAGTGATGTTATTTACATGGGACTGTATATAGGAGGGGAGTGATGTTATTTACATGGGACTGTATACAGGAGGGGAGTGATGTTATTTACATGGGACTGTATATAGGAGGGAGTGATGTTATTTACATGGGACTGTATACTGGAGGGAGTGATGTTATTTACATGGGACTGTATACAGGAGGGAGTGATGTTATTTACATGGGACTGTATACTGGAGGGAGTGATGTTATTTACATGGGACTGTATACTGGAGGGAGTGATGTTATTTACATGGGACTGTATACTGGAGGGAGTGATGTTATTTACATGGGACTGTATACAGGAGGGAGTGATGTTATTTACATGGGACTGTATACTGGAGGGAGTGATGTTATTTACATGGGACTGTATACTGGAGGGAGTGATGTTATTTACATGGGACTGTATATAGGAGGGGAGTGATGTTATTTACATGGGACTGTATATAAGAGGGGAGTGATGTTATTTACATGGGACTGTATATAGGAGGGGAGTGATGTTATTTACATGGGACTGTATACTGGAGGGAGTGATGTTATTTACATGGGACTGTATACTGGAGGGAGTGATGTTATTTACATGGGACTGTATATAGGAGGGGAGTGATGTTATTTACATGGGACTGTATATAAGAGGGGAGTGATGTTATTTACATGGGACTGTATATAGGAGGGGAGTGATGTTATTTACATGGGACTGTATATAGAAGGGGAGTGATGTTATTTACATGGGACTGTATATAGAAGGGGAGTGATGTTATTTACATGGGACTGTATATAGGAGGGAGTGATGTTATTTACATGGGACTGTATAAAGGAGGGGAGTGATGTTATTTACATGGGACTGTATATAGGAGGGAGTGATGTTATTTACATGGGACTGTATATAGGAGGGGAGTGATGTTATTTACATGGGACTGTATATAGGAGGGGAGTGATGTTATTTACATGGGACTGTATATAGGAGGGGAGTGATGTTATTTACATGGGACTGTATACTGGAGGGGAGTGATGTTATTTACATGGGACTGTATATAGGAGGGCAGTGATGTTATTTACATGGGACTGTATACTGGAGGGGAGTGATGTTATTTACATGGGACTGTATACTGGAGGGAGTGATGTTATTTACATGGGACTGTATACTGGAGGGGAGTGATGTTATTTACATGGGACTGTATATAGGAGGGGAGTGATGTTATTTACATGGGACTGTATACAGGAGGGGAGTGATGTTATTTACATGGGACTGTATATAGGAGGGGAGTGATGTTATTTACATGGGACTGTATATAGGAGGGGAGTGATGTTATTTACATGGGACTGTATATAGGAGGGAGTGATGTTATTTACATGGGACTGTATATAGGAGGGGAGTGATGTTATTTACATGGGACTGTATATAGGAGGGGAGTGATGTTATTTACATGGGACTGTATTTAGGAGGGGAGTAATGTTATTTACATGGGACCGTATATAGGAGGGAGTGATGTTATTTACATGGGACCGTATACTGGAGGGGAGTGGTGTTATTTACATGGGACTGTATACTGGAGGGGAGTGGTGTTATTTACATGGGACTGTATATAGGAGGGAGTGATGTTATTTACATGGGACCGTATATAGGAGGGGAGTGATGTTATTTACATGGGACTGTATATAGGAGGGGAGTGATGTTATTTACATAGGACTGTATATAGGAGGGGAGGGATGTTATTTACATGGGACTGTATATAGGAGGGGAGTGATGTTATTTACATGGGACTGTATATAGGAGGGAGTGATGTTATTTACATGGGACCGTATATAGGAGGGGAGTGATGTTATTTACATGGGACTGTATATAGGAGGGGAGTGATGTTATTTACATAGGACTGTATATAGGAGGGGAGGGATGTTATTTACATGGGACTGTATATAGGAGGGGAGGGATGTTATTTACATGGGACTGTATATAGGAGGGGAGTGATGTTATTTACATGGGACTGTATACTGGAGGGGAGTGATGTTATTTACATGGGACTGTATACTGGAGGGGAGTGATGTTATTTACATGGGACTGTATATAGGAGGGGAGTGATGTTATTTACATGGGACTGTATATAGGAGGGGAGTGATGTTATTTACATGGGACTGTATATAGGAGGGGAGTGATGTTATTTACATGGGACTGTATACTGGAGGGGAGTGATGTTATTTACATGGGACTGTATATAGGAGGGGAGTGATGTTATTTACATGGGACTGTATATAGGAGGGGAGTGATGTTATTTACATGGGACTGTATATAGGAGGGGAGTGATGTTATTTACATGGGACTGTATATTGGAGGGGAGTGATGTTATTTACATGGGACTGTATACTGGAGGGGAGTGATGTTATTTACATGGGACTGTATATAGGAGGGAGTGATGTTATTTACATGGGACTGTATATAGGAGGGGAGTGATGTTATTTACATGGGACTGTATTTAGGAGGGGAGTAATGTTATTTACATGGGACTGTATACTGGAGGGGAGTGATGTTATTTACATGGGACTGTATATAGGAGGGGAGTGATGTTATTTACATGGGACTGTATTTAGGAGGGGAGTAATGTTATTTACATGGGACTGTATACTGGAGGGGAGTGGTGTTATTTACATGGGACCGTATATAGGAGGGAGTGATGTTATTTACATGGGACTGTATATAGGAGGGGAGTGATGTTATTTACATGGGACTGTATATATGAGGGGAGTGATGTTATTTACATAGGACTGTATATAGGAGGGGAGGGATGTTATTTACATGGGACTGTATATAGGAGGGGAGTGATGTTATTTACATGGGACTGTATATAGGAGGGGAGTGATGTTATTTACATGGGACTGTATATAGGAGGGGAGTGATGTTATTTACATAGGACTGTATACTGGAGGGGAGTGATGTTATTTACATGGGACCGTATACTGGAGGGGAGTGATGTTATTTACATGGGACTGTATACTGGAGGGGAGTGATGTTATTTACAAGGGACTGTATACAGGAGGGGAGTGGTGTTATGTACATGGGACTGTATACTGGAGGGGAGTGGTGTTATTTACATGGGACTGTATATAGGAGGGAGTGATGTTATTTACATGGGACCGTATATAGGAGGGGAGTGATGTTATTTACATGGGACTGTATATAGGAGGGGAGTGATGTTATTTACATAGGACTGTATATAGGAGGGGAGGGATGTTATTTACATGGGACTGTATACAGGAGGGGAGTGATGTTATTTACATGGGACTGTATACAGGAGGGGAGTGATGTTATTTACATGGGACTGTATACTGGAGGGGAGTGATGTTATTTACATGGGACTGTATATAGGAGGGGAGTGATGTTATTTACATGGGACTGTATATAGGAGGGGAGTGATGTTATTTACATGGGACTGTATATAGGAGGGGAGTGATGTTATTTACATGGGACTGTATATAGGAGGGAGTGATGTTATTTACATGGGACTGTATACTGGAGGGGAGTGATGTTATTTACATGGGACTGTATATAGGAGGGGAGTGATGTTATTTACATGGGACTGTATACTGGAGGGGAGTGATGTTATTTACATGGGACTGTATATTGGAGGGGAGTGATGTTATTTACATGGGACTGTATACTGGAGGGGAGTGATGTTATTTACATGGGACTGTATATAGGAGGGAGTGATGTTATTTACATGGGACTGTATATAGGAGGGGAGTAATGTTATTTACATGGGACTGTATTTAGGAGGGGAGTGATGTTATTTACATGGGACTGTATACTGGAGGGGAGTGATGTTATTTACATGGGACTGTATATAGGACGGAAATGATGTTATTTACATGGGACTGTATTTAGGAGGGGAGTAATGTTATTTACATGGGACTGTATATAGGAGGGGAGTGATGTTATTTACATGGGACTGTATATAGGAGGGGAGTGATGTTATTTACATGGGACTGTATATAGGAGGGGAGTGATGTTATTTACATGGGACTGTATACTGGAGGGGAGTGATGTTATTTACATGGGACTGTATATAGGAGGGGAGTGATGTTATTTACATGGGACTGTATATAGGAGGGGAGTGATGTTATTTACATGGGACTGTATATAGGAGGGAGTGATGTTATTTACATGGGACTGTATACTGGAGGGGAGTGATGTTATTTACATGGGACTGTATATAGGAGGGGAGTGATGTTATTTACATGGGACTGTATATAGGAGGGGAGTGATGTTATTTACATGGGACTGTATATAGGAGGGAGTGATGTTATTTACATGGGACTGTATACTGGAGGGGAGTGATGTTATTTACATGGGACTGTATACTGGAGGGAGTGATGTTATTTACATGGGACTGTATATAGGAGGGAGTGATGTTATTTACATGGGACTGTATATAGGAGGGAGTGATGTTATTTACATGGGACTGTATACTGGAGGGAGTGATGTTATTTACATGGGACTGTATACTGGAGGGGAGTGATGTTATTTACATGGGACTGTATACTGGAGGGAGTGATGTTATTTACATGGGACTGTATATAGGAGGGGAGTAATGTTATTTACATGGGACTGTATACTGGAGGGAGTGATGTTATTTACATGGGACTGTATACTGGAGGGAGTGATGTTATTTACATGGGACTGTATATAGGAGGGGAGTGATGTTATTTACATGGGACTGTATACTGGAGGGGGAGTGATGTTATTTACATGGGACTGTATATAGGAGGGGAGTGATGTTATTTACATGGGACTGTATATAGGAGGGGAGTAATGTTATTTACATGGGACTGTATACTGGAGGGAGTGATGTTATTTACATGGGACTGTATATAGGAGGGGAGTGATGTTATTTACATGGGACTGTATATAGGAAGGGAGTGATGTTATTTACATGGGACTGTATATAGGAGGGGAGTGATGTTATTTACATGGGACTGTGTACTGGGGGGGAGTGATGTTATTTACATGGGACTGTATACTGGAGGGGAGTGATGTTATTTACATGGGACTGTATATAGGAGGGGAGTGATGTTATTTACATGGGACTGTATATTGGAGGGAGTGGTGTTATTTACATGGGACTGTATATTGGAGGGAGTGATGTTATTTACATGGGACTGTATACTGGAGGGAGTGATGTTATTTACATGGGACTGTATATTGGAGGGAGTTATGTTATTTACATAGGACTGTATATAGGAGGGAGTGATGTTATTTACATGGGACTGTATATAGGAGGGGAGGGATGTTATTTACATGGGAATGTATACTGGAGGGGAGTGATGTTATTTACATGGGACTGTATACAGGAGGGGAGTGATGTTATTTACATGGGACTGTATATTGGAGGGAGTGGTGTTATTTACATGGGACTGTATATTGGAGGGAGTGATGTTATTTACATGGGACTGTATACTGGAGGGAGTGATGTTATTTACATGGGACTGTATATTGGAGGGAGTTATGTTATTTACATAGGACTGTATATAGGAGGGAGTGATGTTATTTACATGGGACTGTATATAGGAGGGGAGGGATGTTATTTACATGGGAATGTATACTGGAGGGGAGTGATGTTATTTACATGGGACTGTATATAGGAGGTGTCAGGCCCAAGGCCTGAATATTAAAATCCTATATGTGTATTATAATTATAACTGTGTGATGTCTTATCCAAGACATGGGTGAGAGGTCATTCAGACTGTGTTTTTGTGTATTGCATTTTATTGGGGGTCTGGCTGTTTGTTTACATCTCCTTTGAAGTCAAAGGCCTTTTTGAAGTCATGCACTCTGGTCCCATCATATAATCAAACAGATAAGGGGCCAGGAAGAGAGAAGACCCCCTGGTGGGGTCAGAGGGGAGGGGGGGAATGGAGTCTCCCTCCAAAAAGGCAGATATATAATATTTAACAATGCTAGAATCAGGGTGTTCAATGCTGTGCCCCAAGCTGACAAGACTATCCTAAGAACAGCTGGACTCTCACTCACTCATGGACTACTATATCATCATGCTGTAAGAACTTCATCTTTTGTTTTCTGAACTTGTCTTGCTAAACTCTTATATATATTCTTGTACCTGTATGTCATTTGTTAATTTTTATGCATAGCACTGTGATACCTTTTATCAGATTAAATGTTTCATTAATCAGCTCTGGTCTTTGATCTCTAAATATATGAGCTCACCTTTCTGAAGGCAGCTCGGGTGAAACACGTTTATCTAAGGGTTAATTTGGTGACTTGCTGGGACTAGTAGTGGATACCCAGAGGTCTGGCGGCTTTAACCCTTGCACCATCACACTCTCTCTAGCGTCTTGGCTGGACCGATAGGGTGTGATCGTGACAACTGGTGGCAGCGTCGGGATATGTTTAGAGATTTTTAGTGCTTGCTGAATTTTACCTGTAAGGAAATCTTAGCACTAAAAAGAAATTGCAGACATCTTCTGGTGTGTAAATTCCAAAGACAGAGCTCAGTACTGGTTTAAAAGACATACAAAAAGAGTGCAAGACAGTTCTGTCCTCCCCATCTCTTGTTTTACCTCCTCTGTCTCATCTCGGAAATATGGAGGCATATCGCAAGCAGTCCAAGCCTGCACTGGAGCTAATGTGCCAAGAAAAGGACATCCCTACTGCAGGAAAGAACAAGGAACAACTTATTGCTGATCTTGTGGAGTATGATGCCCGTGCAGAAGAGCTGAGTGACATGAGACAAAGTCCTACAGCTGGAACTGCCATCCAAGGACTGATATCTCCTGGGGAATACAACATTACTCCCCATCAGGACAGTACTCCACAATAGGCCGCGGACTCTTATATGCGGACTGCCTTACAACACCTTGGGAATGTGGATGCCAATATGAAACTCTAACTGCTTCTCCAGTACCAAACTGCAGAGAGAGAGGCCCAGGCACGGGCTGCAGAGAGAGAGGCCCAGGCACGAGCCGCAGAAAGAGAGGCCCAGGCACGGGCTGCAGAGAGAGAGAGGCCCAGGCACGAGCCGCAGAAAGAGAGGCCCAGGCAGGAGCCGCAGAAAGAGAGAGGCCCAGGCACAGGCTGCAGAGAGAGGCCCAGGCACGAGCCGCAGAGAAAGAGGCCCAGGCACAAGCCGCAGAGAGAGAGGCAGCAGAAAGAGAGGCCAAGGCACGAGCCGCAGAAAGAGAGGCCAAAGCACGAGCCGCAGAAAGAGAGGCCCAGGCAGGAGCCGCAGAGAGAGAGGCCCAGGCACGGGCCGCAGAGAGAGAGGCCCAGGCACAAGCCGCAGAGAGAGAGGCAGCAGAAAGAGAGGCCAAGGCACGAGCCGCAGAAAGAGAGGCCAAAGCACGAGCCGCAGAAAGAGAGGCCCAGGCAGGAGCCGCAGAGAGAGAGGCCCAGGCACGGGCCGCAGAGAGAGAGGCCCAGGCACGGGTCGCAGAGAGAGAGGCCCAGGCACGAGCCGCAGAGAGAGATGCCCAGGCACGGGCTGCAGAGAGAGAGGCCCAGGCACAGGCTGCAGAAAGAGATGCCCAGGCACGGGCTGCAGAGAGAGAGGCCCAGGCACAAGCCGCAGAGAGAGAGGCCCAGCGGAGGCATGAACTGGAGGTTCTGAGGCTGAGAGGGGATGCTTCATCCGCACGGATCAAGGAGACCACAAACCCCGCTTGGAACATTTCCCCATGTTGGAGAAAGATGGTGATCTGGATGTGTTCCTGAGGGGATTTGAAAAGGTTTGCCGGCAGTTCCATCTACCTAAGGAACAGTGGGGACGATATCGAACCCCACCGTTGCGAGGGAAAGCTCTGGATGTGTTTGCTTCGCTTCCTTCTGAAAGTGACCAGGACTATGAGGCAATAAAATCTGCCCTGCTAAAAAGTCTTAATCTGACTCCAGAGACTTATCGGAAAAAGTTTCGGACTTATCAACAAAGTGCCACAGAAAGCTGCACTGAACATGCAGGTCAGCTAAGGACTGCATTCAGGCAATGGACTGGGGGCCTATAAGTCACTACCTATGAGGCCCTGGAGGACTTGATGGTCCTGGATCAGTTTCTCCAAACACGGAGCTTTGAAGTCAGAGAGTGGATTTTGGACCGCAAGCCCAAGACAGCCATGGAAGCACCAGAACTAGGAGATGACTTTGCCAACAACCGGGCGCCAGCAGCAAAGCGTTGGATCTGCACAAGCTGGAGCAAGTGCCTGGAGGGGAGCCACACAACCACAAAGCACCACCAGGCCAGCCAGGAAATTCTTGCCATCATTCCCAAAAGCAACAGGAGCCACATTGGGTCAGGGGGACACCCGCCGATGTTACAGATGCCACAATATTGGGCACCTGAGTGCCACTTGCCCCAACAAAAAGAATTCTCCACCAGTAGCTGGAGGACACACAGCCGTTCTTCTGGTGTCCGGAGCGGTGGAGAAAAGAGCGGATAACCTGCAGAGTGTAACTGTGGGTGACCGGGTGACAGTGGGTTTGCAAGATTCTGGAGCCTCCTTTACCTTGGTGCGGCCTGAAGTGGTGGATACAGAGGACATCATCCCTGGAAGAACCAAGGCTTTAAAAGAAATTGGAGGTGTGCGGCCTGCTGTGCCCTGGATTGGGGTACAGGCAAAGGTTTGCAGGAGGTGGGGGTCTCTGAGGACATCCCTGTTAATGTTCTGCTGGGGAATGATTTGGGTCGGATGCTCTGTCATTATGCTCCAGAGGACACTACCTGCACACCGGATGGGCTAGGAGAGAGCCCTGTTCATTCTGAGGTACTGTGCGAGACTTTGGGAGACACTGTGAAATGTGGTAACTGGGAGGAGGTGCAGGGGATTGATAATTGTTTACCTGTGACTGAACCAGTAATGTTTTCCAAAAGTGGAATGGGGTGTATTGTAAAATGTGGCGACAATGAATTGCCAATGCCAAAACCTAGTGGAGATGGGCTAGGGGTTGTTGTGCCCCTGGTGACATGTAAGGATGAGGGACCAGCAGTGAGTGATATGTCCCAATCCTGTGAGCCTAAGGAGGAGGAGGGAAGGAGTGATAGCCCTGTGTATGATGCCTGTATTGTTATGTCTGGAACTGAGGGGGGTGGGGGGCGGGGAAGGTAAACCCCAGGGAGGCATACCAATGGTGGCAGTGGTAACGCGTCAGCAGCATGCCAGGGCTGCAGCTTTAAAAGGAAGGGAGGATGATGATGCAAGGGGCAAGCTGTGTGACTTGCAAGCCCCAGCAGAGGAAGGTGGAGATGCTAGTTCACCTGGGGGAAATGTGCTCCCTGATGCCACAAGATGGGGGGAGGGAAATGAGCATTTCCGGGAAGCTCTGCGCAGTGACCCTTCCCTTGAAGGGCTGAGACAACGTGCTGAACATACAGGTGTTGACACAGATGGGCATCGGGTATATTGGGAAAATGATATCTTGTACTGGGAATCCCTTTCCAAAGGCATGCTAGGGGCCCAGGAGAGAGAAAGGCAGTTTGTGGTTCCTAGGCAGTACAGGAAAGAGCTGCTGAGGTTGGCCCATGAGACCCCCTGGCAGGACAT